>NW_025941985.1:0-511 GCF_000764305.2 Hyalella azteca | reverse complement strand
GCGAGGAGGTCGGGCGGTTAAGCACAACAGAATTGTAGCAGGGAGTTGCGAGTTCAAGGCCGCAAAAAACTAATTTTTATGCGATGTTGAGAATCGGCGACAGGCCTACTAAACGCTGAAACCGCTATTATTAGCCGAGTAAGCTACCGGCGTCATGGATAGCCGCCAGATTCAGCTTGGGTCATATAAGTGACGCTCATCTACAGTCAGCTCAAAGCTGAGTATCGTGAAGGCTACGAATACTCACAATCTGGTCCTGCCAGTCAATAACACACGTCGACGTAGTGTGAGTCAAGCAAGCTGCGTGAGTTGCAGGAACAGAAAAACGATCCGGCAATATACTCACTCCAGTAGTCTCGAGTGTTAGGCTTGATACAAAAAACAGTAAGCAAATGGAACTTTTATTTCGGAGATTGCTGGTCCAAATCTTGAGGAATCAAGACGTATTCACAAATAGCAAGGATTGAACCAAGTCCCGATGAATAACGCTTGGTAGCGGTTCCGATACAGG
>NW_025941984.1:11873-12325 GCF_000764305.2 Hyalella azteca | reverse complement strand
CCGCGATGTATTGTGCCTGCAATATAAACACATGGTACAATAAATAAAATACAGTTTCATCATATTAATTGTACATTTACTTCATTAAATAAAATACAGTTTCATTGCTTTAATTGTACATTTACTGCAATAAATACAATACAGTTTCACTACGTTAATTGTACATTTACTACAATAAATACAATACAGTTTCATTACGTTAATTGTACATTTACTACAATAAATACAATACATTCTCATTATGTCAATGGTACATTTACTACAATAAATACAACACAGTTTCACTACGTTAATTGTACATTTACTACAATAAATACAATACAGTTTCATTACATTAATTGTACATTTACTACAATAAATACAATACAGTTTCATTACGTTAATTGTACATTTACTACAATAAATACAATACAGTTTCATTACGTTAATTGTACATTTACTACAATAAATAC
>NW_025941984.1:6885-11150 GCF_000764305.2 Hyalella azteca | reverse complement strand
TAAGTGAACGTAAGTACTTACGCTCTATTTTCTTGTCTATGATTGGTGGATTTTGCTTGAAAGGCCGTCAATGATTGGCTGATGAACTTACGATCTCTTAACTTTTTTTGAAAGTATATAGTGAACGTAAGTACTTACGCTCGGTTTTCTTGTCTGTGATTGGTGGATTTTGCTTGAAAGGCCGTCAATGATTGGCTGATGAACTTACGATCTCTTAACTTTTTTTGAAAGTATGGCCCCTGGGCACCTTAAGCGCGATGCTGCTGGGGTCGTCGTAGCTGATCCAGTCGGTGCCACGCGCCGCGTAGGGCACGCCCGCCACGGTGTCCCACGAGACGTGGTCCGCGGACCCTGTGAACCCTACGGCCCCAGGGTACGAAATGTACCCCTCCCCGAACCCCGACCCTCGCGCCGGGGCTCCCAACCCCTGCCACCGCTCCGACAGCAGCCTGCCCGTGTGTTAGATTAAGTTTATATAAAAAAATGAATGGCTTTTTGTTCAAATAGTGAACACAATTTCGCCCGGCACAACGGCGTATGGGTGCTACTTCCGCTTTTTGATTATAGTACAGGTAAGAAAGTGTGTCACTTTTGGGACAGTATGACCCTATTATTTATCTGAATGTACGACACAGGCGCAGCTAGCAAGATAACATGGGGGGTTGACAGAGCAATATAACCGGAATTAACTGGTATAACTGGGTCAATCTAACCCATTTAGGACTAGTTCCATTTAGTAAGAGTACTCTATACTCTGCTATATTATACTATATTGCTGCTATACTCAGCAATATAGCAGGAAGGTGGGTCAATATAACCCACGTGAGTACCAAACCCACCGCCACGTGCGGCCGTAAGTGGGCACCCCCACCACCAGCTGCTGCCGCGGCACGCCGCCCCGCAGCAGCCCCGCCACGCTCGCCGCCACGTTCAGGGTAGCGAAGTACCCGAGAGACCTGCGGGTACACGGGACCGTGAGTTGCGGGGTACTGAGGGTACACGGTACCGTGAGTTGTGGGGTACTGAGGGTACTGCGTGCCTGGTGATGTCATGAGTTGCAGGGTACTGAGGGTACTGCGTGCCTGGTGACGTCATGAGTTGCGGGGTACTGAGGGTACTGCATACCTGGTGACGTCATGAGTTGCGGGGTACTGAGGGTACTGCGTACCTGGTGACGTCATGAGTTGCGGGGTACTGAGGGTACTGCGTACCTGGTGACGTCATGAGTTGCTGCGTACCCCACTCACCCTTTGCTGGGGTAGAGGGGGGCGTTGTGCCCGGTGAAGGGCAGGTACGGCTTGTACATGTGGTAGTCGTACCCCATGAGGCAGATCAGGTCACAGTTCCTGCACAAATATTTCATGTTGGTTAATAGGAGCATGAGGAAGCTGTGTATCATTCATACCAATGTGATATAAACATAACACTATTTCACGAAGATACAACAAAAGATAAAAATCTTTCCATCCAGCCTTCTGTTTGTTTTATTAAACGCGCATTTTAAATTTCGATGGTTGACCAAAATTGTAAATCAAGCTGAAACTGACTGTGGCACCAGCTACAGCCATCTAACATCGAAGCCATTATTGCCAACGTGAGATGGAAGTGTTGCAGACGCAGCTAAGCCATCTGGTACAACTAATTCATTACCTACAGCCAAAATTAACATTCACTACAGTCCTGGCCAAACTATGGGCATGTGGGCCTGCTAAAGGATAACGATGTCCTCGGTGGAGATGACAAGGGCTTGTGTGAGTTGCTGGAAGCGCAGTTTGAATCAGTGTTCAGTAACCCCCGCTACTTAAGACGGTAAAATTAAATCGAAGTCCTCTAGGAAGGAGGAAGGAGGCTGCTGGAGAACATTGAGTTTGGACCAGAAGGCATCGATAGAAGCATCAAATAACTGGCGTCGTATTTAGCACCAGCACCAGATGGCCCCACTACCCTCAACATGTCTTGCATCTTTTGCCTCATGTTCAACGCTAACACTGAGCTCCGGGACGAGGAGACCTGCCTATAAATGGCTCGAGAATAGCGGACAACAAAGGCGGTGCATCAGCGTGACCATGAACGAAGAGGTCCTAAACAATTGGTCACCTGGCAATGCCGGGCAGGTCGTAGGAGGTCGCCACGATGGTCTTGATGCCAGACACTGCCACCGTCAGCAGGTAGCTCGGCTGCACCAACTGTGAAGGCCAGCTTTGTAGCATCATTGTTACGGTTATCATCATTGTTGTAATCATCACAGTTATCATCGTTATTGCCATCACGCTCAAGTGTCATCACAGTTGCTAGCCCTACCATAATCCAGGCAGTAGATTACGCCCCACAAGCATCATCAGCTCACTACGCTCTCAGCACCAACACTGCATCACCATCAATAACTTACAATTCACATTCCAGCATCAGCACTGCAACACCATCAGCTCACCACTCCCTCAGCACCAACACTGCAGCACCATCAATAACTTACAATTCACATTCCAACATCAGCACTGCAACATCATCAGCTCACCATACTCTCAGCACCAACACTGCAGCACCATCAATAACTTACAATTCACATTCCAGCATCAGCACTGCAACACCATCAACTCACCACTCCCTCAGCACCAACACTGCAGCACCATCATTAACTTACAATTCACATTCCAGCATCAGCACTGCAACACCATCAGCTCACCACACTCTCAGCACCAGCACTGCAGCACCATCAATAACTTACAATTCACTACAACATCAGCACTGCAACACCATCAGCTCACCACACTCTCAGCACCATACTGTTTAGATACAATGCCGTAATGCTGAGACGCAGCGAGCCCCATGCTGACCCTGAGCGCAGTGCTGAGGTGGTCCAAGAGGTCCACGAAGAGGGCTTTCTCCCCACCACCAGGGGACCACTTGGGGAACTCCCAGTCCACGTCCACCCCATCCAGCCCACGCTGCTCCACGAACATGCGCATGTTGTAGGCAAAGCTGTGACACAACATGTCATTAGTAACATTCATGGAACATTGTGTTTAACATTATTAAATAACATTAACTTTTATATATTACCTTTACACCGCTAGCTAGACACGACAAAAAGTATCTTCAGTTCAGTTTTTGAAGTTTTCAGCTTTATCACATTAAAACTTGACCAAATGTCAACAGTGCAAGAAATTCAACCCATAAGTTCCCAAGTGTTTACACAATCGCAATTTTTCCAAGGCTGCAACACCTAAAGCTTCACTATGTGGGAAATCCATCCCAGGTTCTCAGTTGTTTATCTCCTTGTGGATAATAATGTGCCAATTGATCCTTAGTACGCATATATTTAACAGATTTGTGTCACGATCACCAGACTCCAGGTAAGAAATGACAAAAATAAACTGCATAAAAGCGAAGATAAATCAGATAACTAAAATATATACAGATTAACTCCTACTGATCAATATATGCAATACCTTACTAGAATATATGTACAATGAATAAATGCCAGACCGGATGATATGACAGTTTATTAACAATGCTACATGACAATACACACATTCAAACCTTGCCAGTGTGGGTTCTGGTACATTAGTAAAACCTAGGCTACGGATATCTCTAGATTAAAATCATATACAAAATGAATACCTACGTACATAAATGAACAAAATCGGCAAGAAAATTAATAACAGATTAATGCTTACCACCACAACAAGCTATACACATCTCGTCACATCTTCCAGCTCTACAAGCCTCACCACCACGAGGGCACGTGACAGTGCTTGTATAGGGATTATGTTGTTCTGAACGATGGTAGAGAAGTGATAAAGGTAGGTACAACTACGGGGAGCGATAAAGGGAGGTACTAAGGGGAGCACTAAAGGCAAGTACTAAGGGGTGCACTGAAGGCAAGTACTAAGGGGAGCACTAAAGGCAAGTACTAAGGGGAGCACTGAAGGCAAGTACTAAGGGGAGCACTAAAGGCAAGTACTAAGTACCAAGAAAAGCCCAGAAAAGAGGTACCAAAGCATTGAGAACATGACCAAGTTACCTGACAACAGCGGTGTGGTTGGTCACAAGCTTTGGGAAGCCGAGCATGAGACTGAAGAGCAGCAGCAGGCGGGGGTTGCGTTGCTTCAGCGCCACTGTCCGCTGGATCAGCTGCAGGTGATGCGGTCACTTAGTATATGTTTGTTTACTGATGGTAAAACTCATTACCTTGAAGCCGTAGTACTGATAAAACTTGCTCAGGTACAGCAAGTGGCCTCAGTGGCGGTCTCTTATACACATCT
>NW_025941984.1:0-6338 GCF_000764305.2 Hyalella azteca | reverse complement strand
ATAGCAGCCCACGTACACATAGCAGCCCATGTACACATAGCAGCCCATGTACACATAGCAGCCCATGTACACATAGCAGCCCATGTACATATAGCAGCCCACGTACATATAGCAGCCTGTACACTTAGCAACCAATTCCTTGTCTGTGATTGGTGGGTTTAGCTTGAAAAGCTGTCAGTGACTGGCTGACGGAGTTATAAACTCGTATCAATTTTTGACAGAATGACACCAGGCCACAGATGGTGTTCTTAGCAATTAACTTGAAAATTAACTAAGTGTTAAAGCGTTTGGGTTTGGGGACAGAAAATTTGAACAGATTTTAAAACTTATAGAATTAAAAAGGTGAAAAGTACTCATCAAAGTATGCACAGGTCCTAGGCATAACACAAAATCCACAACAAATGCCAGATAAATTGCTTTAAAAAATAGATCAGTACTCACTGCAGTGAGTGACAGAGAGGGTATTTTCTTGTCTGTCCCGACCGCCTGTCTGTGAGGTCACGGACAGACAGACGAATGGACGGATGGACAAGACAAGCACAATAGAGCCTTTTTTCCATAAATGAGAAAATGCGCTAAAAAGAAGATGCTTTGAAATGCTTAACAGCTACATTGAATTTTATTGCTTTATTTTTGGTGTGACTATGACCAGATTAGTATGGCCAACTTGCCTCTTCATCCTGCGGGTGCTTGAATTGGACAGAGTCGTTAACAATAGCTGAGCCATCGGCCACAATAATGAGGTGTGTGCAGAGGAAGGCATCCACATCCTCCGGCTGTAGATAGTCTGTGCAGGCAAATGCTTATTTAACTATATATTGGAGACAACAAAATAGAACAATAAATTTAATATAAGTCTCTCAAATGCATCATTAGTTTAAAACTCATGTATTAGACTGAAACTTTTCTTCTCATTAAAACCATACAACATGCCTAAGAGTTGCAATTTGTCCACAGACATAGCAAATGTGATATAGTTTTTTAATTTATTTTTTTCAGTGATAGGTATTTGAAACTATGAAAATACATCTATGAAAAAAATTGTGTTCATATGGCATAAAAAATACAGATTTATTGGTTCATCATAAAATTATGTTTAGTGAAAAACCTCTTGAACTGATAAATTTGAAATTTTTTGTTAGAACCGAACAAAGCCTCAGAAATGGAATTTCATGTTGAATTATGTTACACAAAATTTTTATTTTCCTTATAGTTATCTAAGATGGAAGATTCAGCACAATTCAATGTGGATATTAAATAAAAATTAATCATGCTAACTTTCCTCTTTCTTCATGTCTAAAATGAAACAATGATAGATGTGGACTAAAAAAATGTCTACAACACTAAATTCACATTTTCATCATGTCCGCAATGAAAGGTTCAGCAGAGTTTCCTGCACAGTAGTTCCAGTAGTCCTGTAGTTTATCACTATTCATGTGCGTGAATCAATTTGAATTTGAACTAATATTCCAATCAATTTTTTTGACAGTGTATCCACAAATTTGCTTAGAAGTGCAGGTACACATAAACTTGTCAATTTTTATGGCAAAACATTGAACATATTTTCTTTGTGAACCAAAAAAAAAAAGCTGTCCAATCGAGTCCATGGATCAATAACTAGGTAAACTCAGTTATTTAGTGTATACATTAATAAATGGTAAGCTTTGTTTGCATTACTATTGCAGCAAGCAAATCATAAATAGAGAGCAAAACATACCTGAAGAATTAGACAGCGGGAGGACATAATAACAAACTCTGACGCAGCTGCTGGATGGCGTGTTGTTGGTCTGAGCAACATGTAATAACTTCTTATGGATAATTCCTTTCCACTGCTCTGCCAAGGTGGAATCTGGTGAGAAAAAATAATCATACCTACATATTAGACTCATTAGTGTACAATGTATTGATGAAATAAATTAATAAGGCAAAAATAGGTGTATTTGAAGGAAATACACTGAAATTCAATAGCAAGTAAATGTATTTCTAATTGATTTGAGATAGGAATAAAATAAAAAGCCATAATCTGTTATTAAATATAGGTATCATCCTCAAGTGGACCCTCAATAGAAAATAAAGTACCATAACATGAGGTGACTTGGACTGTTTTGACTTTAAGAAAAGAAAGCCCTTATACTCAAAAAGTTCTTGCTTCAATTTCTGTTGAAATACTATGAGATAACCTAAAAATGCAATAGAGAGATATATTTACTATGTGACTATATAAAAAAGTATGTAAAAATTTTTCCAAGTCACACCATCAATGGTCCAAGTCATAGTACCGTTTTACAGTATGTATCAGTTATCACTCAAAAACGTACTTGCACATCACTGATACCTACTCAAAACATGTAAATCTTGGAGGATTTCAAGCTGTAAAAGACAAAGAATTGTCAATACCGCAGTGTCATTGTCAAAAGAAATGCTACCTACAACCACTTCATCTGATGTGCAAATGGTGTATTTAAATAATTCACCTTGGCATGAACATAACTTGTACCTATATAAATAAATATTGCTTGCTGCTTTAATTCATTTATTAGCACATTTTCTCATTTATGGAATAATTACACTATTGTGCTCGCCATGTTCGTCTGTCTGTCTGTCTGTCTGTCCGTGACCTCAAGTTTTCGTCGACAAGTAAATGCGCTCTCTGTCACTCACTGCTGTGAGTACTGAGTTATATTTTTTTATTTATACCTTCAAAACCACCCAAAACTGGGTAAAATTTTCCATTCATTCAAAGGGAGTGAAGCTTTATGATCCAATGCTTTTGGATAAGTGGTTGCATTCATGACTTCTACAGTGTCATTGTTGCTTGTGTGATTGAAACATTTTACATGTTATATAAAAAATGATTCCAAAATCTTCTAAAGTCTAGGCAAAATATTAATTCTATGCAGTAAACTCACCTTGAGGATTAGCTTTAGGAATCTGGCAATGTATCACACAGGCCATGGCAAAAAGGGATAGCAATACTGCAACAATACCCACATACTTTGATAAATTGATTGACATTATTATCATGAGACATCAAATTTTTCTACTTTCGGGTAACAAAGGAAATTGTTAGCTTTGTGCAGTGAGAAATACTGGATTTTTGGGAATTTTTTAATCTTTGGACATGGTTTGCATCTGATTTTTGGATGTTTCTATATATACCAGCATTAAAAGCATTAAGCAGACTAAGGAGCTTTGGGACTTAGTAGCCTAATAGGAAATTATTGTTATCTGAGATCAGAGGAGAAAATTTACAACATAAGACAGAATTATAGACATTGTTTGACAGAATATTTAAAATACATTTTCAATCTTGCATTTTGAATTTGACTGAAATTCATTTGAAATACCTCATTAGTATGTATACCTATCATACCATACATTGGACTACCTATATGCATAACTAGTGAGAAAGCTGACACTTTTTTAGACTTCCCCATGTTCATTTTTGAGTCCTTTATGTAGACCAATAAAGTGGTATCACAGACATCAGCATTATCATACATGAGATAATATTTAAATTTTGAACAGATGAAGAGATTAAAAATAAACATTAAAAAAATCCATGGTTTGACACTATGACAATAAGTGACATTATTTTATACACTATGCATTGAAAATTTGAAACTGCACTGGGCCAGGGCACTTCGCTCTTGACAGCAAATATTACAGTTAAATTTCTTACAGAACAAGCATGCAAGAGCTCTACAGTCAAATTTTATTGCCATCCAAGTCTTTGTTGCAGAGTCTAATAAATATTTTGAGGAGATAAAAAGTTTGGTTTTAATTTATTCAAACAAGGCAGGGCAGATACACACACTACACATCCATAACCATCTGCACTCATCATGTGTCAATTTTGAAACTTAAATTTGGAACCAGTGCAAAAAATGGATTCATAATAAAATTGTATGATCAAATAAATACCTATACAAGTAGATGTGCAGGTTTGATAATTTGATATACACATCTTATACATGTTCAGATGTTCTGGCAAGTAGTGGCAACATTTAGTTCTGCTGCACTGGCTAGCCTACTGCTTGTTTAGTTAACATTCAAAGATTATAAGAACCAGGACAGGAGACTCAGTCTGTCTGTCTGTCAGACAGGATGGGCTGCGCTGCTGCAGGCTCGACGACTTGATATTATATCAGAGAAAGGGGAGTAATTTGTTCTAAAAATATATTATTTATGAGTTAGATGCAGAATTTTATTGATAAAGTGATTAAGTGAGTAGCCTACTCTTAATGCGGTTACTGCTGTAGGGTAAACGCGGTATATTCCGACGCGACACCTCTCTAGTTTTTCCTTTATATTAAGCTTTGTTTTAGTTCCATGTGTTCGTTGATGGTTGAAATAGTGACGTCATACATTTGCACGTCTAACTACTGCCAAAACACTAGGTCTGGGCCATCTAGGGGGAAAATGTTGAGATCCAAAGAGAGACGGTGCATGCCACCCAATGAGATCATTGAAAACTGTGTCAAAGTTGACAGTTGACCTTGCTCTACCAAATAGTGATAAACTGTTTGTGTAGAAAGAATATTATGATTTGAGACTTTTAAATACGTCTGTGAATAGGTATATTAGGAATCCTTCAAGTATACTTGTATTCGCTGATTTCAAGTGGTAAATAAATTAATAGATGATTAAGTTGAGAAATGGATTTAGACACATAAAAACTAATTCCAACACAACTTGAATTGGACACACACAGCTCGTTCCAAGCTGTGTGCAAAAATTAAAATTTTCTTAATTAAAAGCTTAATAACTGTTAATTAAAAGCCTAATTAAGTAGTGCTCAATATTCAATAGTGTTCTAATTCAAAGCCGTCTCGTATTCCAATACAGCGCAGTGAGCGCACACAGAGATCGGAATTTGAACCCGTGGATGTTGGTATTACGTATTAGTGTACAATTTGAAGCACGGTCGGAATACGTCTTACCACATGCCAAATATAGTCACACACAGTGTCAGAATATAGGGATTTGGTAGGTTTGCATTCTAAAGGCTTTTAAATAAATATGGCAACATTTTGTGACGTTTCATTGTTGCTGGTGTGTCGTGCGGTGTTTTGAAAGTCACGTAAAGCAAACACAACTCGAGTAACGCATACGGTTTTTTTATAGTTTTTAATTTCTTGATGCATCCTTAATGTTTTGGAATATACCACACTCAGGATGATGTATGTTTTCTGTGAATTTTCCCGGCATTTTCACTTTTTTTAAGCTATTGCTGTGCACATTTGGCGCAATGTAATGAAAATTGATTCTCTTCGCGCACGTGTTTGCGCAATCCCGGCCATCAATTCTTAAGTCTTGAGAGGATATTTCCTTGAACCTTGAGGACTAGGAGGAGAGTAGAATGGTAGTTCTTCTGCAACTAAACAGCAAAACAACACAGCATTATTGTTTGAGTGCAACTGATTTAAAGAACTGTAGAATTCCATACATTTGAAAATGTGGTCTTGCACTCTTGCTGGTGCCTGGCTAAGTAAGCAAATTTTTAGTGGGTGTAAATCTAAATTTAATGAGAATATAGATACATCAAAGAAAATAAACTAATTAAAAGGATTTACACTAGCAGTGAGCTTGAGTAGTCAGGCAGTCTGCCAGTTGGGTGTCTCTAATCTAATCTCAGGTAATCTCAACTCTTTGGCAGGTTAATACAAGTTAATTTTGAATCTCCTCTATATTACAAATGATAATATTTATGTCATATCCATGTATAAAAAAATTATTTCTGAAACTGTAATGGGTCTTTTGGACTTTGGAATACATAATTTCTCAATTAACCAGGCTTTAGGCATTTAGAGTTTAGCCATAGAAAAAATGTTGAGCCCTGAGTCCTGTTTTGAAATTAGAGCCAGAGGCATTGAATGATTGAATCCATATTTGCATATGATCTAGCAACATGCAAGCCATTGAAGCCAATGGAAACAAGCTATGACCTGTTACGGTGTTACCTGTAGGCTGTATATCTGATAGCTACATGAAAAGCCTTAAGCAATATGCTTAACTTGCAGTCTAGCACCTGATGGCTGATAACCTATTCTTTTAAACTTTAAACTTCCAAGTTTAAAGTTTGCCAAAGACACACCAATAATATTTGCACACTGGGCGGTGGCAGCCAGCCAGCCAGCCACCAATACACCAAAGTCAGCAATGAGGTTAAAAATACAAGAAAAATTTTTTGATAATATTTGCCAATTGCCAACAATACCATATGGCATATGATATGAGTGACTACAGTCAAATTTTATTGCCATCCAAGTCTTTGTTGCAGAGTCTAATAAATATTTTGAGGAGATAAAAAGTTTGGTTTTAATTTATTCAAACAA
>NW_025941983.1:0-10831 GCF_000764305.2 Hyalella azteca | reverse complement strand
GTCAGGGGCGCCCTCGGGTGCGGGCTGCCCACTCCTCACGCACTAACGACACAGTGACGTCATTTAAACAGTAATTGTCAAGGAGAAAACATTACAAAGTGAATCATAATTACATCGAGGAAACGTTCAATTTATGCGTGCATGAGCAACAGAACGCACTGCAAACGCATGGTGATCTATTTGGAATTATTTAATGTATACTATTTCAGGAAATTTTAATCAATGTAACAACTGACATGTGTTATATATTTTTGTTTTGAGTGAAATAAGACGTACGAAGGACAGGAAAAAGTGCAAATTGGCGTTTGATGGGAAGGATAAAAGAGGATGGAATAAGTGAACACACGTCCAGTCCTGACGCACAATGGCTTGAAGTTACATTGTGGCTTGAAAGATTGCAAAAATCAAAAATGAATCATCAGCATGAGACCATCCTCAAACTCAGCAAACATTACGGGAGGAAACATTGCATACTTGAAAGTCAACGTACTGATATGCCAATAGCAAACAATGAGTAACTGGCCACATACACATTTGTGTAGAGGCTGAAAGAAAATGTGTCCATTGTACTAAGCATAAAAAGAAAATGTATCCATTGCACTTAAAGCCCCAAGGGAGGCTCCAAACAAAAAAAAAATTTTTGAAGAATTCAGGCATGGGCTCTTTTTTTCCACTGAAGTTTCACAAGACATATAATGCTGTTTTATAAAAAAATGATCAACCTTCAAGAGAGTATTTAACCGGTAAAATGAAGCTTGAAATACCGCGCACATACGTGACTTATAATAGATAAGGGATAATGCATTAATCCTTTGGAATTAAACGTACAAGGGATTCTCACGAGTGCATCACTGATCGCTTGCACTCAGGTTTTCATTCGATTATTAAGTCAAGCTTAGTACAGATTCTCACGCTCCATAAGAGCAAATTACACATTAAAAGAGGTCAAATGTCATAGGACGATCATACTAAGGCCGTGTTATCTTCCTTATCATATTATCATATAATATCGTTATCATGAAAGTGCATGGAATGTCACATCAATAATCACCTCCATCTCTAAGCAAGCATCATCGCCTGTCATCATCAAATGTAATAAATAATGAGCTGGTATCTCACTCGATTATAGAGATAACAAGATAGGCAAACCCGCAACTTATGTGACTAACAACTGAATCTGATCGGCCCATCTAAATACGATTGAAAGCAAGATGCCATAATCACCTACTTTACCAGTCAAGTATGGCAGGATGCTCAATATTAGACAAGTTTGTGTACATTTTTGGAAAGCTTAGCCTTGTTTAATTTTTCTACATAATTGCCGTTGCGTTCTATGCACTTCTGCATTCGAGGCACCCAGTTATCAAACCAGAGTCAGAACTCTGCCGCCCGTCCGCATAGAAAACTAACAATCACGTTTTGCATCTCTTATTTCTGGTACCCATCTTGCGCAGACCTTAGAATGGCCTAAATGTCCAGTCAAAATTTTGTAAATTGTAGTTTTGCTGACCTCGGGAATTTTTTTACACAGCTCTCGAACTGTAATCCGCCGATCTTCAAGCATTGCCGCTTCAACTTTGGCAATTGTTTCGTCAGAAACCGATGGCCGCCCTGCACGGGCGTCGTCGTGGACGTCAGTTCGGCCATTTTTAAAGTCCCTGACCCATCTGCGCACCATTCCGGAGCTCATACACTCTTCTCCATACACTTGACAAAGTTCTTCGTGAATTTCCTTTGCTGAAATCTTCTTAGCGGCCAGGAAACGAATAACAGCGCGCAACTCGCAGCGGGCAGGAGACGCAAGAGGAAGCTCCATCGCTGACGCCTGCTGAGGCATGTATAAACGTCCCAGGGACGCTGGCTTGGTAAGGGCTTGGAGTGGGGCAATCAAACAACCTGCCTGGATAATAAACAACCTGGATAATAATGTAACACATTAATTCATTCAAGAAGTTGAACAATTTCAATAATTATATTGAAGTGGACTGCTCTATATTAAGTTATATAGCAATTCCAAATAAAAATCATCAGCTTCAAACTTTATTTGCAGGATAATAGCCCAAAAATTTGAGGAATAAAATATTAAAGCTACCTATAGGAGCTTCTTTGCCCAAGCTGAAAACCAATTCCCAGGGTACAAATATTGATATGTGAATTTTATGCTCGACATTTTATTAATGCAAATGATTAATTTACCTCTTTTTCACTACTGTCAATTGGTTCCTCCTTCACAGCTATGTCCTCTCCTCCATCTTGAGGCTCCTCCTTGATGTAAACTGCCACCGTTTCCTGGGGAGGAGATGAGCCACTGGCCTCTGTAGCTGAATAAATTGACATAGAACATCATGAATAAACTTCAACATGAGACATTAACACAGATGACAAACAATGTGTCACTACTTCCACAAAATTTGGAGCAATATCTCAAAGTTAACAAACTAGGTAACTGTATTTAACTCTTAACAAGAATGTTTCTTGCAGTTTTATACAATTATGTGCAATTTATACATCCCTTAAGACTGCAGCTCACCATTAGGCTCCACTTTGCAAGATTCCAAAGACATTTGGGTGCTCAGCTCAGCATGCCAGCTTCTGTTGACTGCATCATCGAAGACATTGTGCATCACAACACTGCTCGCCTTCATTTTATTCATCATGATACTCATTAAAATTTGCAGGTTCCAAGTTAAACTAAGCTTATTTGCGATCCAAAATTGTTTAATAGTAAAACGTCCCAGTAGCGATTGAAAGCAACTTGATTTTCAGTGCCATTCTGTGAAGACATTTGTGGGTGTTAGAGAAAGAACAAGTATGTATGTAGTACACTGTTACGATTAGCAGTTCAAGAGTCATGTGTAGCAAACATTGAGCGCAGAATTGAGTGCAGGTGGCAGCTCCATCATAGATTGCTAAAGTATTTGGTACTTTCAATATAGATAATGTTGAAAATTTGGGATCTAAGGAAATATTAAAAAATTTCAAGGAGCATATAACACTTCATCGGCTTTACTCAGTCCCTGAAAAAGAAGTTAATATGGTTATATAAATAAATCTTACTGTCAAGACCTTAGCACCAATGCCCACCCTCATCATGCAAAACTATAGTATGCCTCAGAGCTAAAATGCTGTACTCAGCTGAACTAAATCTCTATACCTACTTCAAGTCAGCACTCATTACATGCAACATCGAATGGTCTATGATTCTACAAGTCCCAGCTCTGTTTCAAGCAGTAGTGCTCCTTTTGTTTATCATGGACAGAAGATAGTCACACAAAATCAAATAAAATAAAGAAAAAGAAGAAATAAAAATCAATAATTCCCAGAGTTTGATGTTAGAGGCCATCATTGCCCAATGCCATCTTCCCTTCCTTATTCTTCATGTGCGCATGCATGCTGCTTAGTAGATTAGCTTACAAACTTAAGTACTTAGAGCCAGGCTTGAGTTCTAGGGTAGTTTATAAAGCTTGTCTTTTTTAGGCAAATGCATGTCCATCTCCAGATGGCGATTAGCTGTGATGTCATCTGCTCCAGACTGTGATTGGTTGTGTCGAATTTGCTATGTGTACTGGTTAATTTAATACGCCTCTAGAATTTCAGCCTGCTTAAAGCCATAGTCGCCATAAGCCATCATCAGCCACTGCAACAGCCCCCACATCAGCATGTTCCCTACCTCCACATCTACCCCATAACCTGCTCTCAGCACCTACTTTCTATCGCACCTTCCTACCGCCCTACTTTCCAAGCCATTACTAGAGTTTTTGGCCTGTTTTAGAGAAATGGTGTTCTAGCTAGATGAACTACATATCTCCTATATTGAGTAGATGAACTATCTCCTTGTGTGAACTTAATAGTTCGCAAAAGTGCAGGATCTAGCCATTTGAGCTTTTTATTTCATTTTTATGTATACATTTTCTAGCTTTGCTGTACACAAGAAATGGTTTAGACACTGATGCGCAATCACATGAGCATGTATACTGGCAGTACCTGACTACTTAGTACTTTGGAGTCGTGATATTTCTACTATTTTTGTGTTGTGAGATTTCTCCTATTTAATTCTTAACAAAAGTGCAGGATTGAGCAATGAGGCAATGAAGTTTTCAAGAAGATAACACTTTGAAGCCACAAGTCATCAGTACTACAACAGAAATTTTAAATCTTGCTACATATTAAAAATGGTTGAAAATTTATGCGCAATCACATGCAAATGCATAACTGCATCAGGTGACTATGCACTTTGTGTATTAGGGACAGGTTCTTTGCCTTCTACTACAGACAGCAGTGTGGCTTCTAGGATGGTGCATAAAGATTCTGGCATTTTTGGGATGCAGGTTCATCAACAGACTGTGATTGATTGCGATGTCATCCTCACCAGACTGTTTGCAGGATTGTGATGTCATCCACTCCTGACTGTGATTGGTTATGTGATGGCTTTTTCAAATGCTATGTGTACTGGTTAGATTAATGCCCCTCTAGAATTCCACACTGCTTGACAGCAGCAGCTGCATAATGATGCCAGCACATCAACTCACTGAGCTGCAAAGCACATAAAAGTTTTAATGATTGTACTTTTTGTACATATCTTTAATGCCTGTCACTGCCAACCTAGCATGAGATGTGTCTACTTTGTATTCCATGACTATGATGACTAGGCCTTTCCTGCTATTTTTGGAGTCATAAAATTCCTACAAGATGAATTACCTTAATAATTTTTTTATTTTTACAGAAGTGGTGCAATCAATTTGCAAAATTTCAAAATAATTTAAAACAAGTTACTTCAGAGCTGCAAGATTTTAGTGATAGGTATAAATTGTCTAATCTTGCTGCCAACAGGGCACAGCTTTGACTATTGAGCCTTCAGCTGTGCAATGACTGTATCCTCTAAATTCTAAAGTGTATCACTGTAAGCCTATGTATGCAGTGTGCTGGCTGCCTAGCACCTACCTACTAGCTATGATCCAGGCTGAAATTCTAGGATAATGCTTAGAGCTTCTGCCTGTTTTGACCAGATGCATGTTTCACTCCTAACTGTGACTGGTTGCAATGTCATCCACTCCAGACTGTGATGGGTTGGTGGGATTGTGAATCACAATCCAGATTTTTTTTAGAATCAGTTCATTTTCAATTTTTTATTTACTCAAGATTTATACAAATTTCTTATATATGATTATGCTGGTATCCATGATTCTTTCTTGGTCTACTTATAGGACTCAAAAATGAACTTGAGGAAGAGTCTAAAAAAAGTCTTTGCTTTGACACTCTGCAATAACCAGGCATGGAATATATCTACTGGGCGGGCAAGCTGCTACTGAATTTTTCGAGCCGTAGTTTTATAGATTTACCTGCCGTCATTCCATTTCTTTGAGCTATGACTTCCATATCTTGACAATGAAAAGCCATTTATGAGGCGTGTTAATGCAGTCTGAAATGACTACAACTATGCACAATCTTTAACAAAACATTTAGTTTGACTTGTTTACCTTAGAATGATAACATTCTGCAGGATATTTTGGCAAGAATGTTAAAGTAATGCAGATTGCAGAAGTGGAAAATTTTATGAAATGACATGTTTGCAAAGTGCAAACTGCAATTTTTCAATCAAATAAAAAGGTATGACATTCAAGGTTTCAAGCCACAAGATTTCATACCTACTGAAATTATATGATTCTAAAGCCGCTTTTGTTCTCGGATTTGGCCGATTTTAGGCAACCTTAATTATGTATCACTACGTCCTGGAGAAATACATTTTGTGGTACGCATATGTACCAATTCGTAGTCAATGTGGTAAATTCTAAATACTGCTAAAAGAAAATAAATGGAATTTTTATAGAGGAACCTATAAAATATTGAGTTATCAGCCTATTTTGGCCTTTTTTGTTCTAGGATTTGGCCGATTTTAGGCAACCTGAATTATGTACCACTAGGTACGAACGTACGTCCTGGACAGGGTTGGTGATTTT
Organism: Hyalella azteca; assembly: GCF_000764305.2. Lineage (NCBI taxonomy): Eukaryota > Metazoa > Arthropoda > Malacostraca > Amphipoda > Hyalellidae > Hyalella > Hyalella azteca. The sequence goes on along the minus strand of NW_025941983.1, from coordinate 4,874 downwards.
TTTTTTAAATCAAAAAAATCAAAAATCGATGATTTTTTTAATTTTTTAATGATTTTTTTGATTTATTTGATTTTTTTTTATTTTTTCAGCTTTTTTGTCTTTTTGAAGTGTTATTTATTTATGTTGCAATTAGCTTACTAACAATAACAGTATATGGATCATAATGGATGGCTAAAAAGGGCACTTATTGCCCTCAATAATGGCCAACAGGTGGTGTTTACCACTTTGGGATTTTTGGGTAAACAATTATTGATAAGTCTATTCATTAGCTCTGTAAAGTTTGTATGGAGCAAGGTAATGAGCTAATTATTGACCATTTAACTGGCTTCAGTATACAAAGACACTTAAGGAATGCTAATCATCTAAACATTGAAGAGTCACATAACAGATAGGTAGCTGATAGCACAGTGCAGAGCACTATCAATAGATCTGCTAGTTTTATGTCCTATAAATCTACCAGACTCTACCCTCTATACACACCAACTAGTAGTGACTGAGTGACTGACTGCACTGTTCCCATTTAATTCAGACCAATAAACCAATACTAAACATTAACTGAACGATAACCAAACAAACCTCATACGACTTGAAACGAGACTTAAGTTATGAGAAAAGCTAACACTGTTTGAAATAAACATGTGCACAATTCAAATCTTTTATATCCATTCACTGCATTTAATTATTTTATATATAATCTTATAATTGTAATTGTTTTGTTTCTAGTTTTAAATTCACATATTTAAAGATTGAAATTAAATATTTTAATTAGAATACTCGTATTAGGGTGGAAAATCTTTCTACTTGCCTAAAAGGTCAATACAATCTCAACCTCTCAATATACAGGGTGGGGCAGAAGCAGAACCGATTGAGCACTTTTGAGGTAAAATAAACAGGGTTGGCAATGATTAAATCAAAATGATTAAATCATGTGATTAAATCACTTGATTTTTTTATAAAAAATCATGATTTTTTTTATTTTTTTCGATTTTTTTGATTTATTTGATTTTTTCATATATTTAAATATATTGAGTGGCAGTCTTTAATTTATATTGAGGAATTGTTATTCTGTGATTAGTATAAATGTACTATGAATGACAAATTGGTACATAAACTTGTTGCCTTTAGTGTGTATTAGGTTCCAATAAATTGAATGTTTTTGGTACAGAGGCATCAAGTGTGCAATACATTGTACATAGCTAGCTGCTTAGCTAATTCTTATAAGGCTATAAGTAATCTTTAAATATTTGACTATTTGTTATATATTGATTACAATATACAATTTAAATGTGTTAGCTAGCTTATACAGGGTGGGGAAGAACTGATTGAACAGTTTTGAGGCGAAATAAAAGAGTAATGGAGGTACATAAAGAAAAAAGTTTATTTTCCTCAAGATTAGCATAACATACCATTTAAAATACTTATGTTTTGAAAACAATATAAGGAAGATGGGGTTTGTTAGCTGCATCACACTGTTGGAGTCGTTATCGGAAGTTTCCTACAGCACGTTCACACATATGGCGAGGTATGGCCATAACCTCTGCTGCAATAATCCGTTCCCTTAGCTGTGGTAGGGTGTGAGGGCGACTTCTGAACACCCTTTCTTCTAGATGTCCCCAAAGAAAGAAATCGCAAATGCTCAAATCAGGTGACCTTGCAGGCCACTGTAAATCACCCCTCAGAGTCCGGGAACATGCGTTTCAAAACATTGAGTGACATTCGGGCTGTGTGAGCTGTAGCCCCATCCTGCTGGAACCACACGTCTCCCAATGCTTCATTTTCAACAATGTTCTCCATCATGGGCTGCAAGAAATTTTGCAACATTGCAGCATAGCGATCGGAATTCACTGTCACAGTTACTCCCTCCTCTAAGAACGACTCCAACAGTGTGTTGCAGCTAATGGCCCCCATCTTCCAGATATTGTTTTCAAAACATAAGTATTCTAAATGGTATGTTATGCTAACCTCTAGGAAAATAAACTTTCTTCTTTATGTACCTCCATTACTCTTTTATTTTACCTCAAAACTGCTCAATCGGTTCTCCCCCACCCTGTATATTGAGAGGTTGAGATTGTATTGACCTTTTAGGCAATTAGAAAGATTTTCNTTTTTTTTTTTTTTTTTTTTTTTTTTTTTTTTTTTTTTTTTTTTTTTGTTCTTTGTTTTCTCTTTTATTTACTTATTTATTATTATTATTATTATTTATTTTTTTTAGTTTATTTTTTTTCTCTTTTTCTCACTGCATATTCCAATCATGCATGTTTCTCGTGTTCTCGCTTATTAGTGTAATTGGTATGCATGTTGCACTTTAATGTATAGATGAAACTCTGCATGCCACTGTCATTCAGCATAGTGACTTACTCTGACTGGGCTTGCATGTTGTAGGAAATTGGCATGTCAAATTTACTTTTTGAAGGTTCACATCTCTGCTGCATGAAAAAGATCTTCTGACCTTTGGTGCATGCCGCAGCCATTCTTGCCCAGAGCTCTCTAGCTTGGGGCTTGGCCCAAGTCTCTTCCTTTTATCTGCAACTAATGACAGAGATCAGGCTGGGCAGTGCATAAGCACTCGAAGCCTTCAAATTCAATTATAAAAAAAAATTCAGATGAAAACTGTGTCTAAACCAGAACTGTGTCGGACGGCTCCGCGGCCCGCGCCGAGTGCTGCACGGCGCGGAATCGATGACCGTGATTTGCGCGAACGCCTGCGCGAAGAAAATATAATTAGATTGATTTGCGTGAGAAATTTCCCCGTTTATATAAATCTTACTGAGTGTGGCCTCACCTAACCTTACTTCACCTAGCCTTAGCTTGCCTAACCTTACCTAACCCAACACAACCTAACTAACTTAACCTATCCTAACCTACCTAACCTGAACTAACTCTGCCTTACCGTAATCAACCCTAACCTAACCAGTAACCACCCTATGTGATTGTCGCCATAGGAACTTGTTCCTGGCTTGAACCTAACCTCAGCAAATGACATACCATATTTTATGACATGTTTAATTTCCTACCTGTTCTATTTCGATTCCTTGCATGATTGTGGCCGGAGTTTGCATTTACAACACTCGCTGAACGTGTTGGAAATGCAAACTCCAGCCTAAATACTCCAAACATCAATAACCTGGGTGTCGGTTTTCCTCTAAGATTGATATTTAGGTAGGTGATGGCAATGATAAGAGTAGCATTTTTGCTGTATCATTTTGCTTTTTTTTCTTGCTACTTAGTAAGAGTTCTGTTTTTCTATAATATTTTTATGGAATCTAGACCTATTACTAATTCTTGTATTTTATAATCTATGCCAAAGTTTTGTTTATTTAGTACTAGTACTAAAAGTACTACTTGTGTAGTAGTAGTGTAGTACTACTAGAAAAGAAATCTTTGATGTAGAAAAATACAAGAATTATTAGTAATAGGTCTAGATCTTCCAGGAGGAATGACTCACGCATGCTGGAATTCTGGAGAGCTATTAAGTTAACCAGTGTATATACTAACATACCAACATTATTAACATAGGCATAGTATATTGGATACAACCAATTATAATCTGGAGAGGGACTTGTAACCACCTAAGAATGACAGATGCGTTATGCACTATCTTAGAAGGCTAGAATTCTAGCCTGGGAAAACAACAGCATAGGGTAAATGCGGTTTATTCCGACATCGTGGGTAATTCCGACATCGTGGGTAATCTCAGTGGCCGCTAGTAACGGCCGCTACATGTAGCGCGCTACTGCCCAGCTCTGCCAATATATGGATTTATAGCCCAATGCATCACCAGCCATTTTCATGATGAGTCGCTGGGTAATTTTTATTAAGAAAATGCTTCTAACAACTTTGATAGTATATCTCTTACTCTCCATGCACTGCAACACTTGCACTCATCGCAACTGATTTCTGGACAACCTTCACTGCATCCTGATCCATCCAACATACCGGAAGGCAGAAACCTTACTGTGGATGCTTGCAGTCATTCGTTCAGATTTTCAACTATTTTCTAAATAGTTTGCCAAAGACTGGCAAATATCTAAAATGCAATAATTTCAATTCAAATGCGTCAGCAAGATCTTCTGAAGGCATTTATTTTGCTGCTGATGCATCGCCAATGATCTTGCGATATTCACCCACTTTCTGCACCCTGGGGAAAATGCAACTTCTTTGCAACTGAACAAATCATAAGATCTTCAATTCTGTTTTGATCTGCTGAAAATTCAGAATATAATTAATTATTAGTAATGTGCCATGGATAATCGAAGGAATTCTTACATTACAGTTAAATGAGTCAATGAATTTAAAAATGTAAAACACTGAAATCAGGTTGGAAAAAACCCACCTTTTTCTGAAATATTGCAGCTCTGATATCATCTAATTTCAGTAGGTATAAAATCTTGCGGCTCTAGTGTCATGTATTTTTGTTTGATTGAAAAAATTGCAGTTTGCAGTTCACAAACATTTCGATTCATAAAATTTTAAACTTCCAAAATATGCATTACTTCAACGTTCCTGCCAAAATATCCTGCAGAATGTATTAACAACAAGCCAACTCAAACCATTTCCTTGAAGATTGCGTAGTTGCAGTTACATCATAGCGGTCAGACTGCATTGTCACTTGTTCAGTTGCCACTTAAGTGTAGATAAATATTAGTGTTGCTGTATGATTGGGCTTTTTTAGGTTAAAATTAGATATTTGGGGTAACACATGAATGTGACTATGCAAACAAGTTTGCGGTTTGTATATGGCTTTGCATCTGCAAGATATGGAATCCATGGCTCAAAGAAATGGAACATGGCTGGCAAACCCATAAAACCATGGCTTGAAAAATCCAGTTGCAGCTTGCCAAGTAGATATATTCCATGCCTGACTGAAATTAGGT
>NW_025941982.1:0-35149 GCF_000764305.2 Hyalella azteca | reverse complement strand
TTTCGAACTTTTTGATTGCCTATATTAGTTCAATTTTAAGTTTAAAACTTGTCAGCAATGAAATGAACTGAAGTCGTTGGATTGATTTGTGCTACCGTGGCCCCTGGAACTACATCGTCAGTTCATCTGAGGTGCTTAGTGGACGAGGTCGATTTTGTAATTTATTGAAGAAACTACGAGGCCTTTATTTAAAGTAAGTACCGTTTTGACATAATATACAACATGTACATTTTTTCCAAAAATTATTTATTCATTTGAACGACCATACTATTCTATACTTTTCTAAATTATTCACATTAATATTGAGAAATTTATCGTATTTAGGACCAGCTTTGGCATGCCATCGTCAAAGAAGCTTGCCGCCTCATCAGTCAATTCCGTTGCAAGCACTTCTTGAGACAGCAGGAAACTTATCAGCTAGGGACGAAACCTTTAATGTCTTTACTCCAAATTTTCTTTAGTGGCCCTCTCATGTATCTAAAATACTGTTGAGTTAAGGGAAGCGTCTGGATAAAAAAAAACGAAGCAATCACGCTATTTATGTTTTTATCTAGTTTTGTATGGAGAAATATTACAAAGCTGCTGCACCAAACCGCGATGAGGTAGCTTTCATGGTTCTTTCGTGAGGCCGTTTGAACTTTTATAAAATTACTATTTATATCCATATTTCTTTAATTAAATCTGTATTTATAAATCATCATTCGCGTTAATTGCAAAGTCTTTGCACTCATTTGAAGGCTAGAAGCGTTCAATGACGTAACAACCATGGATGTACAATTGTACATGCAATACTTTTTGCGTTGGGCTGTTTTGAACTTATACAAAATAAATATTTTATTGAAATATATATAAGAAAAATCACATTAATAACATATTATTTGCTTTAAACTGGAAAAAATAAGTCTAAAGACGCGCGATGGGATCCTCAATACGAGCAATTGGCAATGGGAAAACAGGGGCTGGCGTATCAAGCAATTTTTTTTAACATTTTCTTCTTTTTCCGATCAATTTTTCTTATATGACTCCCCCGAACAATTAAAATTTATAAAATATGCAATCTTAAAAATCTATCTCCTATGATTTGCAGGCTACAGCATTGAGAGATATGCCATTCGAATCGAGAACAAATATCTAACGATCATCCGGTTACTTTTATTTGGTTATAGTTTGTATTATATATTGAAAAGACTTGGGGGGCCGAAAATAGAAAAATATCGAAACCCCCCCAACCAAAACAAATTAGAATTCGGAAAATCGAAAACGAAGAAAAGACGCGCTGACAACCGCATATTGTCACAGGGAAATGCAATCATTGTGACCAAAATACACTACAGTTTGAACATTAATGTGCATATTAATACAAGAAATAAGACCTTGGCAAAATATCGCGCTCCGATGAGTGGGAGTCGAGGTTCAATATTGATAAATTTTCAATAGGAAATTTTAGCCAGGCGTTTCAGTTATATTATATAGCTTGTGTGAAGTGAATAATTTCTTCCGATTTATCAATAAATCAAACATTAATTTTCGTTTGCCCTTTTAGGTCAAAAATCAGGTTACAAAAAAAATATAAATATAATAAAAGCGTTTTGAATGCGTCAATCTTCATTATCAAGTTATAAAACGCTTCGAGTGATGTAATTTGCCCCTCTAATGGTATTTTGAAGTATAAAATCACGTAAATAGGACGTTGGGGCACCACATGATGATGCTGGTGCAGGCGTCGGGGCACCGCATGATGATGCTGGTGCAGGCNGACTTTAGAGTGATGCAAACGTACGCAGTTTTCCCGAAAATGGTTTTTAAAAAATACCACAAACAATGAGGGTTGATAGACAGCATCCCTATCTGCACCAGACAGCATTGACGACTTCATTTTGTCACATTCTTTTCGATAAAGAGTTTATTGTCTTAGTTACAAAGTTTTTGTTTGCTGAAAGATCAGCTTCGTTGCACTTAGCAATTAATCAATGGCCAGTGCTCTCTTGTTCCTGTCACTGTGTTTTTGATTGAATTTGCTAGAAAAAAGGGAAAATACGATATAATTCGATAAACTCGTCAAAAGAAATCGTGAAACTAGTGTCGGATATCTTGAGATATGAAAAACTAGAGCTAGCGAGGAGCAATGTCACAGCTATCAACAATAGTATCGACTGTGATAGAGTAATAGTTTGAACAATTGTAAGTTGCCCGTCCACACGCTCAAACTTATCGTCAGTCTTGCATGAACCCAAAAGTCTCGCCCTTCCGTCTTCTCCAGGTTTTTCAAACCTCAAACTCGGCCCACCCGTCATGCAAGACGTCAAACATCTAGATGTGTATAAGAGACAGGCTATATACAGTATACGCTCCAACAGCCCCTATAGAAAATACTGCGACATTATAAGTATCCTATATATACGCCCCAACAGCCTCTATATATTTGTAGGTCCAGGCTTCAAACACACACACTCGAACCCACGAATTTTTTACCAATACATGTAAGATTTTATAGTCAGATATCGACTCAGTGTATTCAGGGGCGCGCGTTAGGCGAATATAGCATACATATACATACGTGCTCTTATGAACTGGCTTTAGAACCTCGCTTGCCAGAAGTTTCGTTCCCAAGCAACACTGGATAAACATTTGCCTCGCATAGCTAACCTGCTTAGCCGGTGAAATCCGCTTAGCCACTAACATTTTATATATTTTAATTTCACATTTTTATCTAATTCATAAAACTTTCCATCGATGTGTGAATAACATTTTATTTCTTTTTTCAAACGAGACTCATCATCGCACATTTCAAACCGATAGTTGCAGTTTCGACACGAATAAAGAGACCAATGAGTTATATCCACTCCTTTCCTAGGCCAGAACTCATTAGCTAAAATAGATCCTTTGAATGACAAGAGGGAGCTAGAGTCGCACCCGCTAGACAGTCGTCATTTTTACACATGACACCTGGACGTACTATTGTCTCACGGGTTGAGATAGTTATTTCCCAGTGCAATGAAAATACGGTAACCCCTCACAACATCCCGTTCAATATCCGGCCACCGAAGTATCCGGTTCTACCTCTCATTTCTACAAAAGTGTTTAGAAAAGTATACTAAGAATAATACAGCTTTGAATTTTCCCTCTCATCCACAAACAAAAAATTAAACAGTTTTTATCAGCATGCTAATAAAGACTTATTAGCATGATTTATCAGCATACTGATAGTTTACTTACTGATAGTTTACTTACCGATAGTTTACTTACCGATAGTTTACTTACCGATAGTTTACTTACCGATAGTTTACTTACCGATAGTTTACTTACCGATAGTTTACTTACTGTTAGTTTACTTACTGAGAGTTTATTTACTGATAGTTTATTTGATGATAGTTTGATTACTGATAGTTAACTTCCTGGTAGTTTTCTCTCTAATAGTTTAGTTACTGATAGTTTACTGATAGTTTACTGATAGTTTACTTCATGATAGTCTATTTCATGATAGTTTATTTACTGTCAGTTTACTTACTGTTAGTTTACTTCCTGATAGTTTTCTCTCTGATAGTTTACCTTCTGATAGTTTACTTACTTATAGTTTGCTTGATATGAGTTTACTTTTGGATAGTTTACTTACTGATAGTTTACTCACTGATAGTTTACTTACTGATAGTTTATTCTCTGATAGTTTACTTACTTATGGTTTCTTCACAGATAGTTTACTTACTGATATATGCCTTACTAATAGTTTACTCATCGATAGTTTACTTCACGATAGATCATTTACTGATATCTTTCTTACTGATATTTTAATTACTGATAGTTTAGTCACTGATAGTTTACTTACTGATAGTCTACTAATTCTACTTACTTATAGTGTACTTTCTGATAGTTTAGCTCCTGATAGTTTACTTACTGATAATTAATTTGCTGATAGTTTTCTTACTGATAGTTTACTTATTGATAGTTCACTTACTGGTAGTTTACCCACTGATAGTTTACTTACTGATAGTTTAGATGATACTGATAGGTTGCTTACTGATAATATATTTACTAATAATTTACTACTGATAGTTTACTACTAATAGTTTACTACTGATAGTTTACTTACTGTATTGCTTCCTTGTGTGAGTAGCTGAATTACAAAAGGTAAGTGCAGTATGTAATTTAAAGTCATTCAGTAATTTTGTTTACAATGGGTATAATTGGTGTGCTCTTCTTTCTACTGGATTGAATTATCATTTTATTCATACAGCATTCAGAAATAACTTCCATGTTCTTTAATTGCACATCCTCGAATTGAACCTTATATGGTTGCACCCTATTATTTCTGATTGACCCAAAATTTTGCATTTTAGTCGCACTTGCATCTATTTTCTAACGTATCCTTGCATTTACTTCACGGCGTTGTTGACATAATTATTATGTACCTAGTCAAACAGGTCTTGATCGATCGACGAAGATTGATGTGGTTCGATCAATAATATTGATGCAGATTCCTGCTCGATCGGCTAAGGCAAAACCCAATTTGGAGTGGGAGTGTAGGGACAATGTCGCGGGGCGCACCACCGAAGTGGAGCATTCTATGCCGATTCTGTGAAGATCTTTGAAGTTTCTGCACACTATAATTTATTGAGTAGAATAATCTGCATCAAACGATGTCGAATATACAGTAACTGATGCCTAATCTGCTATAGGGTAGCATGGGGCAAAGGGACACCAGCGGATCAGAGGCCCATAGCGGGTTTCTTGCTAAGTATGGCAGATATTGGTCCGTGTTCTCTACCGCTGGTCGACAGTTTAACTGGGATGAAGTGTACGGATTTACGTTTTGCTAAGAGTTTGCGTTATTAAGTATTTGTTATTAACTGTTTTAGCCCAGATAAAAGTTTTTTGCTGCTGCATAAAACTGTTTTCGATCACTGTAGATGAAGCTTTTGAAATTACTGTGAATTATATTTTGAAAGTAATGTTTATTGGGATAATTTCGAGATCAAGTTTAGACTATTAGCTTTTAAAATAAAATGTTGACACGATATAAATTGAAATGATACCTAGTGGGGCAACGGGCCCATGTGTGTCACGGGGCAAAGCGTGTGTCATGGTCCATGAATGTCAGACCATGAATGTGTCATGGTCTCTACAGGCATTCATGGTCTCTACAGGCATTCATGGTCTCTACAGGCATTCATGGTCTCTACAGGCATTCATGGTCTCTACAGGCATTCGTGATCTCTACAGGCATTCATGCTCTTCACTCGCATTTATGGTCTCTACAGGCATTCGTGGTCTCTACTTGCATTCATAGTCTCTACAGGCATTCATGGTTTCACAGGCATTCATGGTCTCTACAGGCATTCATGGTTTCACAGGCATTCATGGTCTCTACAGGCATTCGTGATCTCTACAGGCATTCATGGTCTCTACTGGCATTCGTTGTCTCTACAGTCATTTATGGTCTCTACAGGCATTTATGGTCTCTACAGGCATTCATGGTCTCTACAGGCATTCATGGTCTCTACAGTCATTCATGGTCTGTGCAGGCATTCATGGTCTCTACAGGCATTCAATGTCTCTACAGGCATTCATGGTCTCTACAGGCATTCATGGTCTTTACAGGCATTCAGGGTCTCTGTAAAGATCAATTAGCCTCTCTACTAGAGAGCGAGTCAAAACGAGTATGGCAGTAGTTGACATATTGTTATGGAGGACCAGCGTATACAAACTTGATCTTGAAAATCATCATCTATTCATAGAACTGCCTGGCTACTGCATCACTTGTTTATTTATTTATTTTGACCTGTCTCCAATGCATTCGTAGAGAGAGTGTTTTCACGTTACCTATGTGAAAAACAAGCAACGAAATAATGTTTAAGCAAAAGTACTGGAGTCCGTTATTTGGACCAAAATCTATCTGCTCAACCACAACAAGTGATCACACCCGAAATGTTAGATAAATGCAATATGCAAGCATGTACGAAAATAAGCAAAAGGTAGATGACCTGTTCCGTGGCTTGCTCTTCGTGAGTGAAGGGGAATAAGTGCCACACTGTGATAAAAAAGGAAAGTGTCAATTTAATCAAACACAGGAAAAGAAAAGTGTCAAAATGTTTCAAACAGAGGGAAAAAATATAACGTGTTCGATTTGGCTAATTATCGTCAAGGCAGATAAACGCACAGTAAATAAGCTAAAAATGTTTTTCTTTTTCTAACCAACGTTTCTGACGAATAGTTCCATTAAATTTGGAGGTATTAGTCTGTTTTTTAACAATAGATTTCTGGTATATATATATATAGTATTTTGAGCTAAACAATCTGGTATTCTCGCCAAGAAAAAAGCTAGCAGCATTGCTACTGAGTGCAGCAGCAGCGCTTGTGCTGCAAGAGGCAGGGCGACTGGGAATCGCTCGCTTGTCAATCAATTCGTTGCCCGCCTGAAGCGCACGTAAACGCTGCTCAGATGGGCGGTGACGCGCTTGACGCCCGCGTGCTGCCCCTAGTGTAAACGGGCTTTAAGGCGAATGACTGAAGTTCAGCTGAAAACTTTACTGGGATCGCTGTGAATTGCCAGTCAACTTTTTTTTAGTACTGCTACTAAGATGGCCAACACAATCCGGCTCATATCCGTCATGCAAGAAATGAATTCTACCACAACGTTAAACGAACCTTACAATCTCATATTCCTGTCATCTACACTTTACTTGCATTCTAATGCAACTAAAATGATAGCAATATTCAAAGTAATATATAAATATTTTTCAGCACTACCATCATGTATGAGAACAAATATCTAACATGCATATTCACCCTAAAAAATATCCTCAACAAGTTAGCAAATAGGTAAAATTAGCTCACATGTTTTAGTAGAATTTTTGCAGTTGTGTGTGGGGCATATATAGAGATATGGCCTCAGTATTGACCATAGTGTTCTGAGGGGCCTCCTTTGCTGGCCAGACAATGATCTTTTTGGACTTTTGTCCAAATTTTTTGGGTAATTATAGTAGGTATATGTCATGCATGCAGCTATCACGGAGCTATTCTTTAGAAACGTTAGAACTTTTCATTGTCGTTGCACAGGTGAAAAATGTGCAAACAAGTGTATTGAGTATTGCGTGATTCTGATCTGTAATGAGTACAGTAAAGTAAGTCATAATTAATGAACGTCAGGTGGTGCAACACTTCATGAGGTTTATAGCTATTTGATAAGCACTTAAGGTATGATGTAAACTTTCTACATGAATACATGAAGAAAAGTAAGTTATTAGTCTCAACTTCTAAAAAACTTTATATGATTAGATATATTTAGAGATTTAAGGTCAGATTAGGATTTTACGTCAGTCAATTCCTTTTCACACCATTAATGATTATGGGTAACCCGCACAAAAGTTATTTTTCAATTAATAATAGAATTTGATGTCACTTGAAAGAGGTTGTAGAATCATTATATTACCATATAACATTTATATTTTGAAATACATACAATATTATATTTTGAAATGAGGTCATATAAAATTTAAGTTATTTTATTTTCCAAGCAGAATTGGAAAACAGCTATTTGGTATATACTGAAATTTTGTTACCGCACAGTCATATTTTTAGTAATATAGTCTAGTCATATTATTAGCAATCTGGCAATACTAAAGGCAAGTATTTTTGTCAAATCTGAAATCCTACTGCTTGTATCTGCCAAAATTTTCATTTAATAAATGGCATATCAATTTGATCATTGACCTAATTATTTCAGTCTTTTCAGCAATCAAACAATCATGTCTCTCATCCATCAACAAAAATAAGATAATATTAATCCATAATTTACCTGATAATGAATAAAAAATTCATGCTACAGTAAAATAATCACTTTTGGCACGATATCTACCAAGACAGCAACTGAGAAGCAGATAAAAAATTTTGTTTCAAATCTCTGAAAATGATTTACAGCTCAAATGTTGATGGTTTCAATATCCATCTTGCTGGATCACTTAGTTTATCAAAAAATATTAGTTAATTTAGGAAGAAAATTTTTTGTACCAGTCAATAGTTTACAATATGAGATTTGCTAGCGTTCATATAGTGTCCCTCTAACCAGACAAGTACCAATAAACAGAGTTTCAAATCCTTCAATCGACAGTTCTAGAAATGTATGCTAATATTATTTACACCTGCTTCCACGAGTGGCAGTATGAACAATTATTCTAAATTTGGCCGTCTTGGCATGTCAAATGCAGCGATTCCAATGTCACTAGAGTAACAGGGTTACAAATTTTAATTACTGATAGCTGGCAATTTTTTCATTTCAAGTACTGGAAACATCACTAACTTGAGGCACATGTCAGTGATGTCACAATAGAACCGACTCATTCACAGCACTTCAATGTTGGTTAGGATATGGCGCAGTACCGACTAAGGTATTAGCACCCGAATTCAGAGCAATGATCGAGACATTTACTTACTTACTTGGTTAAGATACGGCGCAGCACCGACGAATACCGAGACATTTGAGCCCCGTCCACACGCTCAAACTTATCGTCAGTTTTGCATGTCGTGCCAAAGTTTGACCGACAAGACGGAAGACTGACGAGCGTCTACGTTCAAACTTTCCTTCAGTCTTGTGCGCTCACGGCAATGCAGGAGCTAGTGTTGCTCGCTGCAGTGATCACAGTCCGTGCCACCAAAATTAGTTTAGACTTTAGAGTGATGCAAACGTACGCAGTTTTCCCGAAAATGGTTTTTAAAAAATACCACAAACAATGAGGGTTGATAGACAGCATCCCTATCTGCACCAGACAGCATTGACGACTTCATTTTGTCACATTCTTTTCGATAAAGAGTTTATTGTCTTAGTTACAAAGTTTTTGTTTGCTGAAAGATCAGCTTCGTTGCACTTAGCAATTAATCAATGGCCAGTGCTCTCTTGTTCCTGTCACTGTGTTTTTGATTGAATTTGCTAGAAAAAAGGGAAAATACGATATAATTCGATAAACTCGTCAAAAGAAATCGTGAAACTAGTGTCGGATATCTTGAGATATGAAAAACTAGAGCTAGCGAGGAGCAATGTCACAGCTATCAACAATAGTATCGACTGTGATAGAGTAATAGTTTGAACAATTGTAAGTTGCCCGTCCACACGCTCAAACTTATCGTCAGTCTTGCATGAACCCAAAAGTCTCGCCCTTCCGTCTTCTCCAGGTTTTTCAAACCTCAAACTCGGCCCACCCGTCATGCAAGACGTCAAACAGCCACTCAGTCAAACTTTGAGCGTCCACACGCTCCGTCTTGTCGCCACACCTGACATGGCATGCAAGACTGACGATAAGTTTCAGCGTGGGAATGGGGCTTTGGTTCTGTTCCACCGTTATTGAAATCGAATGGCTACCAACCGACAGACATGGCTGCCAACCGACGACGACCAAGTTAACTTTTCAATAATGTTCATCCAAGGCATAAAGATAGTTTTTTTCAATAATCGTGTGATCGAATTTTACGTTGCATTAATTTTAGAAGTAAACACGTTCACAGCAGGCTGAAGTATTCAGCGAAAACTAACGACAGACGAGCGACTCAGATAAGTTGTTCAAATTTCAAGGTATTGATAAAGGTGAGATGCTGCCACACGGAAGACCTAGATTGTAGTTTACGTTCTAATGCTCGAGCTAAAAGGGTAGGCGTTTATAAATTTCATGTTTACATGAAGTCACTTGAGTTGATGATAGAGAACTGGTATTTAATCCGAAAAATAAATCGTACTGAATTATTTAATGAAAACCTAGTTTAAACGTGATTTAAAACTGGTTAGCGGCCTATAAAAAAACTACAACATAACATTTGGGAACTTGATAAAACTATAGAAGTGAAGTTTATGACAATGATTGGAGTCTCCAGTCCAGCCCCATCCCCTCCAGTCCCCTCATTACCTAAGTGCGCAGTCCTACATCGTCTCGCACTTTCATTGCGACGACGGCCTGGGTACAGCAGCAAGTGCCTCAGACGCTATCGGAGTTTTCTCCATGGCTAAGAACATCTTAGCACGGTCTGAGATTCGGCTGCATAAGATAGTGTCCAATTCGCCAGATGTTCTTGTCGCTTTCTCGCCAGCGAAAGAGCGGTTGAGCCCGAAGTAGAATTTTTAACGCCCCGACTCCGAGCACTCTCGGCGTAGCTTGGAATGTCTAGACGACTGTTTCACGCTCAAGATCAGTCTTCCGGAGAGGCCTTTTACGAGGCGTGGAATGTTATTAGTGACTAACCCGAACTTCGATCCCATCGGTTTCGTTTGCCATTTATGGCGCTTTATAGCCCTCGTTTCTATCTTTAATTCTTTAGGATTTAAAGGTTGGGCGGACATGGGAGCGAGTTTGCGACTCCTTTGCCTCTTCACTTACGGTGAAGCGAGTTGCTACCACATTTTCAAGGGGCAGCACAGAGCAAACCTAGGATTGATGGCATTTGTTGTCAGCGTTATTTATTCATTCAAGAAAAAATGCACTAACCATTGTTTGACTCGTGTTTTTGTTTGCCTTCGAATCCAGTTTAAAATCTTCCCGTTCACAAAGTTTTGTTCCTGATATTGAGGGCCTCAGCTATCGACAGTCTCGATGGGTCAGGTCACCGCATAACTATGCTGGTGCAGGCCTCTAATTTAGCTCGGGTGATGGTCTCATTGTGAGCCTCCCGCATGTGGTTCTTAGGTCCTCCAGATTGTAGATGGCATGTGAGTCGGCGGCTTACGGTTGTTCTAGTACGACCAATTGCAGTTTATAGTTTGAAGAAGTCTACAACCTTCTATATTACATGAAATTTTATAAACATTAGTTTCTTGAAGCAGTTCCAGATTTTTTTACAGGGATTATTATTCATGATAAGGTTTTTAATTTTCTTATATGTGTAGTAGATCACAAGATTTATTTTTCCGTTATCCGCTTTACTCTTGATATTATCGTGGATGATTGACTGTATAGGACTCGTTCATCTACTTTGTAGCCTCTGTTCATCTGGTTTTGGTAGAAGATTGTTGCGACGGTTCCATTATATCATGCTTTATTTCTAATTCGTTTCTTTTTCTCTAACAATAGCTCGGTAACAACCTGAACTTGTCTTAAGTAAGCCAAAATCAAGCATTTCGTTCAGCAATCGCGGTACCTGAGCGAGACGTCCAGGATGAAGGTGTTGCTGTCGTTGTCGCTGCTGTGCCTGCTGGTGGAGGTCCTCACCAACTACGCTCATCAGACCTACCGCCTGCACTACCGGGGCGCCGCCCTCTGCAACACCTACACCACGAGGAAAGCCTCGGTCGACAGCGTCATCACGGTGCGGGGCAAAGCATTTGATAGAAATAATTAAATCAAAGAGAACTTTAGTTTGCTATCTAGCATGCTGGGAGATCTTAATACAGCATTATTTGGAAACTTCACCTGTTGTATGACATCGTAACATATTAGAACTTTGTTATACTGTTTTATGGTGCATGATTTTCAACAGGTATACAAGTGTATGCAGATAAACTCTAGTCTGTATCTCGCATGCATGTGCCGTCGAAACTAATATCCTGCTGAACATTAGCGTATTGGGAAGCCCTGCAAGATGTATTCATTAAATTGTATTGGTAATATACAGAAGATGAATTATTTCACAAAATGCTTTAATCATTTAAGTACATATTCCAGAAGTTTACTAATACCATTTCGCGCTGTCCAGTGCGCATCGCTTGCTCTGTCAGTGAACGCCCCAGCGTTTGCTTACTGTGAGGGCGAGGCCGCGGACTGCATCCTGGCGACCTCAAACTATACTGTGGGAACCTGGGCCTCCTCAGCGCCATCCTGCCTCCTGTACTCCAGCTCCCCTCCGCTGCCTCCGCCTCCACCACCGCCTCTGGTAGCACCTTACCAAAATTAAAACATATAATATAAATGAAAATGAACTCGTATATCTCAAATTACGGTACAAGTCTCAGGTAAACTGCTTACCTCAGCCACAAAGAACAATCATAGTTCAGTGTCCGGCAAATGCCCTCAGCGCTACATAATCAAAAGTCTTGAGTTTCCTGAACCTCAAGGATGAAAGTAGTGAACCCGCAATTATATCTATACTCTGCTTGATGTTATATGGCTTGTCTAAATTCATTCTTGGCTTGCTGTTTCATACCACGTAATGCCTGCTCAGCATCAGATGAAAACCTTCGACACAGCAGCAGATGTCAACCTCCAACTCATGCAGCAGCAGATGTAAACCTTTTACTCAGCAGCAGATGAAAACCTACTCCGCAGCTGATGAAAACCTACTCAGCAGCTGATGAAAACCTACTCAGCAGCAGATGAAAACCTACTCAGCAGCAGATGTAAACCTACTCAGAAGCAGATGATTACCTACTCAGCAGCAGATGTAAACCTCCAACTCATGCAGCAGCAGATGTTATTCTTTTACTCAGCAGCAGATATGTGAACCTCCCACTCAGCAGCAGATGTAAATTTTATACTCATCAGCAGACGTCAACCTTCTACTCAGCAGCAGCTGTAAACCTTCTACTCAGCAGCAGCTGTAAACCTTCTACTCAGCAGCAGATATAAATCTCCTACTCAGCAGCAGCTGAAAACCTTCTACTCAATAGCAGATGTAAACCTTCTAACCAGCAGCAGATGTAAACCTTCTACCCAGCAGCAGATGTAAACCTACTCAGCAGCAGATGTAAGCCTTCTACTCAGCAGCAGTGTAAACCTTCTACTCAGCAGCAGATGTAAACCTTCTACTCAGCAGCAGATGTAAACCTTCTACTCAGCAGCAGATGTAAACCTAGCTTCTATTCAGTAACTAATGCAATCTCTTTCCAAGGCTTGTGTCAAAGAGAACGTAATTACATCAGCCTTTGATGAATGATTCAACCGCAGCCTCTCATTCAGGTTTCAGGTAAACGGTTCAATTAACATGAGACACCTGTAATTGATTCCCATAAGCCACGGGTTAAGGCTAACATCAAACTCATGCGGGTGCCTCTACTGAAGTGCTCCGAGAATTGCCTAAATTTTATACCATTAATTGTGTATTAGGCATGAGGTTGACTTGCGTGTTTCGACCTTCTCTTAAATGAACCTTTAAACTCTTATCTTCCATTTCTTGTCACTTTCCATAAATTATTTATGGATCATTCAAGTGCCTTTGCTGAGCAGTGACTTTGTTGATGAAAGTGCGCAGACGCTCCAGATTTGATGATATGGGAAAAAGATACAAATTAACTGACTAACACCAAGTAAGGACGCTTTTCATAACTAACACAAGGATTAAACAAATTTTCCTGCAGGGGACGAAGAAATTCGTGCTGAGTACGGGCAGTACTGGATATGGCGACTTGACGTCGCTCAGCACCAACGACCTATGCGCGGCGGATGGTCTCCAGTTTGCTGTGGTTTCGAGTTCTGCTGAGCTCCAGCTTCTCCTAGACCAAGTTGGGACCGGTAAGACATTCTGTTAAATCGGGTATATATTCTGTAGAATTATGAACACCATTATTTACTGATTTAAAATACAAAATTATTATCCAAAAATGTTTCGCACATAACTGAGAACAGCAACAGAGTAACCAACCTGAGGTGTGTGTGCCCCGCTGATGGCAGCTGGAAATCTTGAGACTGCGAACTGGTACAGTTCCAGATAACGGACTACCTAAGAGCGAAGGCCGCTGCCGCACCTTGTGAATGGTGTAGCCCACCGCGATTAACGCCAGGCAACCGACGGTTGAAAGTGTCGAATTAGCCATGCGTTGACCATAAGCAACTTGCAAATGAGGGCCGAGGAGCCGTGGGCGGTCGACCAGCATCCTCAACCCGGCCGGTTGAGACGGTGGACGTGGGTGTCAGACACGGGTACGGTACGGCAGCCGTGATGTTCTGAGAAACTTTGCCGTGATTTCCTTTAACCTGGCCTAATAAAGACTGGAAACTTGGACGAGGTTATCGAGTGCAAATTGTATCTGGTTGTATGAGTGATAGATTAATACTCGATGATATTATAACGATTCCAAATTATTAAAAGGGACCTATGTTTGGCTGGATTAACCTTTTAATCTATTTATACGTGTATCAGGAATTCTTCTGCCATACATTGTAGGTTTTTAAAGTATACCATATTTTCCTTTCCGATGTTCTTTTTACTGCAGAGGCCATGGCGCAATCTAGCTTTGAACTACCTAGTTAATAAAGCGTACCATCGAGCAAAATGCCCACGGGCGTAAAGTGAAATTTGACAATTACCCGATTATTTGAGTAGTCACTTAACACAGAGAGGAAAGACATTCTTGACTTTAGGTCAAATAATCATTTTTATTATATCATTTTATAATTTATGTTGTTTCTTAGTAGCTGTTATATTATATGTGTAATTTCGTGCAATGCAGTCACTCATATCCCGATGGTAGTACTGTTCTGCTAGAACTGACGATGTGACAATTCCTCGGTCCCATACGTGAATGCGAACGACGCGAAATGCTCCTCCCTATTCAACCAAACGAATCAAATGTTAAGAAATTCTGACGGACGCTCGAATTTCCAGGAATTACATGGCGAAGACAGCAACTGTTTCTTTGGTTTTTTGATAACTCAAGCCTGCGCTGACCGGACGGTGAGACCCACTTGATTCAAACTGAACTTTGATTAACGTATTTTGACCCAAACATTCCTTTCAGCGATCCGCTCGCGATGCAGCTACTCATGTTTGGCTTGGTACTGGATAAATTCCG
Organism: Hyalella azteca; assembly: GCF_000764305.2. NCBI lineage: Eukaryota > Metazoa > Arthropoda > Malacostraca > Amphipoda > Hyalellidae > Hyalella > Hyalella azteca. Next base: position 20,451 of record NW_025941982.1, on the reverse strand, counting down.
CCCTCCAGTGGAAGGATGGAAGTGTGGTCAACCAGTGCGACATCATCATCGACCAAAGTTGGCCCGGCGCTTGTTTCGCTCAAACTGACAAAACGATGGCGCTGTGGACATTCCAGTGCACAACTAAAACTCCAGTCCCTGTCGTATGTCAAACTTACGTGTGAGTCTGCAAGAATAGGCGCCTTGTTTTTGAATGTCTGAGTAATTGAGACTTCTTCACAAAATTACGGCTTCATTTTAGTTTTTTCTTGGCTCCTCTACATCAACGAATATTATTCGTATCAAGTCTAGAGTGATTTTTTTTTCTGCATGCTTAAGACAAGGCCGCCAGACTACAATTGTATCTTGATTAAAGTAAACTTGTGTGCTCGACTTGTCTAAAAAAATTGTCTACGTATTACGTACACGAATGATTACTTAATTAAGAGGACTAAGGGAAATAATAAAAGGTTTTAAGAGAATCGACTTGCATGCATTAGAATTTCACTTTTTCCGATTATATTATAATGTAAGATGAGAATCGTGGCGCATACATCCAAAACTTGTAGTCCGAAATTCCTAACTGACAAGTTTAAATGTTAGACAACAGGAAAAAAGTTGCACAATACCCAAACATAATGTCTGGTGATTCAAACATAGGAAAATGTTGCGAATTTATTTAAAAATTATGGGAACTCTTTAGATTCCTCATTCCTCCTTAATTATTTAAAAATGTATATTTTTGGTTGAGCTATATATTAAAAAGTTACACTTACTACTAGCTTTTACGTGTGTAATTTTTATTTTGAATAACCTGAGTCAGTGTCGGGTAATGCGTTAAAGAAAAATCATTATTTTTATAGTATAACGAGAGGATTTCAAATTTAACGTAAGCACACTGTTAATTTATATAATTCGTTATTACCTCTTTTTTACTAACAATGATACAAAGAGGGTTCCAAAGAAACATAAAATAAATAAGATTTAAGCAGGTTTCATTGAAGACCAGAGAATTCGTTTTATTGACAATTTTCTTATTAGTTTTTTCAATAGATCCAACAAGATTTTTCGTTTGCACGAGTAAATCGAAAATCAGATTACCGAAGGACATTTTTATTTCTTTAACGACTTATCGAATGTTTCTATCATTAATTATCAGATTAATAGGTGCCTTTTAACTTGATAATGAATGATAGAAACATTCGAAACGTCGTCAAAGAAATAAAAATATCCTTCGGTAATCTAATTTTCGATTTACCCGTGCAAACGAAAAATCTTGTTCGATCTATTGAAAAAACTAATAAGAAAATTGTCAATAAACGAATTCTCTAGTCTTCAAAGAAAGCTGCTTAAAGGAACAAATTTTGCCATCATATACTAATAAATAAGATTTAGCTGCATTTACAGTCGTGAAAAGTTGTTACACTAAAGGAAGAATAAAGAAAATTGTTGATGTTGCTTCCCGACTCCATCTAATTCGTTATCAGTGGCTGTTATCATTGCGAAAGTTCCAATTAGGAAGCAATTATCATTGGGGCCACAATGAAGGCTAATTTTTAATTAATATACAAAATAATCGAGCACAACCGAGAGGAAAGATATCACTCGGGATATGTCCAAGCAAGACTGGGAACTGGTAGAAAGATGGCCTCGCGCTACACGTTTGTTTGCGTTCGAATTGGAGGTCCGTGATTGGGTTTAAGGAGAAAATATATCAGTGAACAGTTTTCGTATTAATTAGTGTTCTAGTAAATATATCGCACAATATATCTCTCACCGTATCTCAGCATATGCAATAAATATTTGATCAAATGTACGCCATATGCTAGACAGTCAGGTTGCTTGGACGTTTGATTGAAGCCTGCAATGCTACATGCTACAAAATTCTATCAATGAGAAGCAGATATTGTCGCAAAATATTCAGCACAATAATAATATATACTATAGCCGCATTCTATTTAATTCTAAGATTAAATATTTAATGTAAAGTTTCTTTTGACAACATATCCTCAGTTGTGATGATAGTAGACAACTTATCCTCAGTTATGATGATAGTAGACAACTTATCCTCAGTTATGATGATAGTAGACAACTTATTCTCAGTTGTGATGATAGCAGACAACTTATCCTCAGTTGTGATGATAGTAGACAACTTATCCTCAGTTGTGATGATAGTAGACAACTTATCCTCAGTTGTGATGATAGTAGACAACNGGTCGTCTGAGTTTCCTTCAAAATTAGACTAGTGACGCCACTGGATTACGTCATATAAATGGAATAGCTATAGCTGTCTCTTATACACATCTAGATGTGTATAAGAGACAGGACCTACACTGATCGAACAGAGTCATTTGGTCACTAATAGTCTCCAGTTAAAATTACTTCACTGCACAATCTATGCACTATAGTATAAACAATCCACGTGCTGGCTAAACTGATAATTCATCGGAGAAGAAGACAAAGTCTCTAGTTTCAAGTCATGTGTTTGAGGCTTTCCTAAAATGTCGAAATGAACAATAATTGAACTTCTGACTAGTAAACTATATAGTAATTAATATATAAATCAAGTAACGCATCACAAATTACTTATACGCGTCGATTTACATAATTTACACGTCGATTTACATAATGATTTAATAATACGTTATCATTTAACAAACTACGTACCTGCGCTCGGGCTTCACACCGCACGTTAAGGGGGAGGTATACCCTCAAGTATACCCTAAATGTTTCGGATTTGGCTTTTTTTGTATTTAGTATCATCTTAAAGCTGACATTCTGCCCTATCCAACGGTACCACTGCGATCTCCGTACGTCAATTTATACGTTCATGACGGATCATAAAAGGGGGGCGAGTGGGGGAGTTCCTTCACTAATTAGATACAAGGTAATTAGCTGCTGAGCATTTTAAATATAGTATCTGATTGAGTTGCGCTTCAGTTACTCGTTCAGTTTCATCTTAAAGCTGACATTCTGAGCTATTCAACGGTACCACTGCCGTATCTGTACGTTAACATTAGCGTACACGACTGGGGCCATACTTTCAAAACTCGCCAAGTGAACGTAAGTACTAACGCTCTATTTTCTTGCCTATGATTGGTGGATTTTGCTTGAAAGGCCGTCAATGATTGGCTGATGAACTTACGATCTCTTAACTTTTTTTGAAAGTATGGGCACTGCTCTTTAATGGGGGGCTGGGGGGGGGGAGTTCCTGCAGTAATTAGATAGGGCAAAAATAGCTGGCCAGCACTACATATATGATGCTTTCTGGCACCAAAACTTAGTCACCCGCCTCGCTTCGTACGGAGAGGTGCACTGCAAGTTGCTGCCACCATCCTTGACTGGAATCAAGCTACAGAAGCCTGTACTTTGGTGTCCTTGCTACATTTAGTGCATATTGCAATGGGCGTGGGACTTTGTCGCGCGCTCCTGAACATTCACACCTATTGTCACGGAAAACCTATCTCCTCCTAGAGTTTTAAAGCTACAGCAATGAGACATATACCATTCGATTCGTGAAGACCATACCTATAAAGTAACGAAGCCTTTTTTTAGATATGTGCATAGTTTGGATTCAAAATGGGGGGAGGTGGGAAAATGAGAAGAAAACGGAAAAATTCGTTAAAAAAACTAAGGCGAAAATCCAAAATCGGGCTTCGTTACTCGATTGATATGGTCTTTATAAATCGAATGGTATATGTCTCATTTCTGTAGCTTCAAAACTGTAGGAGGAGATAGATTTTTAAAGTACCACCTTTTTGGCCGTTTTCTATGAATTTCACGTTTTCTATGCATTTTTTCGAAAAAATTATCCGAAAAAAATTTGATTCTTTTTTGATTTTACATATATGAATTAAATTTCAGGGAGATCCGTTGATAATTGTAGAAGTTTGTCTGGAGGTTATACCTCCCCCTTAATCTAGCAAATCACGCCTTCAGCATTCCTACTACCGTAAAGTTTAAACTAAAATGGCGACGAACAGCTACAAAATAATTAATGAATTCCAAGTAAAATAACACACAGGAAGATAAAATACGAGCTTTCCCCTGAATATTGCCCCCCAACGGAGAGAGACAACTTAAAACAATCACACCAACTTGAACCGAGTTAATATTTATAACATAGAAATTTTATTTATGCTACTAAAACTGCATATTGACGTATCTATTACCGTTTAATAAAACTATGCATACGAAATTACAAGGTTAAAATGAATGCTCCGCTCTCAATAACTCTCACATTAAAATGCATATAAATTTGATTGCTCTAAAATAACACGGTAAAATGAACAAAAACCTAATATTTACCAAAAGTTTTATATTCAAGCGAAGCCGATTGCACATTTGTATATTCTTTGACAGGCCCCAGCGACCACGTCACTGTACGACACCCGTCTGAGTCTGCCTCGGGTAAGTTGTAACGCTCCGATCCTATCTGAATCCTCTGCAATAACACCGTCGATACCATACATTTCGAAAATTACCAAATTTACCTCTATCCTGGCTGCAGTTTAGCATTGATTTAAGCCCATGATTCATATGTTTACACATGCGTGTCAAGTTATCAGTTCGATTTTATCTCACCATAGTAATCCCAATGGCACAATATCCATGACATTTTCTAACCATGCATCATTTAAAATCCGTGAAACATTAGCAACTCTATCGAACTGTTCTTCCTGAGCGAGCATTGACTGTTCCAGCCACAACAAAAAACTGCTCAAAGAACTGTTACTCTCGTTGTTGGCGTTTCCGCTAATATTGGCGCAAGGCGAAGGCAATTCTCATCCTCCAATTCTCTAGACGAACATCGAGGCTATACATTCTCCGGCAGCAAAAAATGCATCTCATCGCTGCCAAAAGTCTAATCTAATACACTTTTCTCGGCTTCATTAAGAGCTCCTTCAAATTCCCTAGCAAATTCAAACATAAAATATCTATCCCGTAAATTGAAAAATTCCGCGAAAAAATCCTTATCAAACGCAGATAAATATTGCCGGCTTAGTTCAACAATACTCTCATGAGAAACAGATGTACATTCATTATCTGTATTCCCTTCATCTCGATCACGATTTCTCGACATCACAATATCGGTAGGAATTATATATTCATCGTCCGAGCTACTACTGCTGTCCGAACTATCATTATGCTGGACAGGGTGTACGGAATCTTCCTAACGAACATATTCGAGCCAAATAACTGGGTGGATCAAACCATGTCTTCAACTGTTTATGTTGAGGCCTTAATGACATTTACTACTTCAGAAATTTCATAACTTGTTTGTCCATATGGATTAAACTAAGTACAATTTTCTTTCAATGGGTGCCTGCAGATAACATAACATAACATAGTGATGTCGGCTCTGAAGTGTAGGCCTGATGTGGCCTGTCGCCGATTCTTTTCCATTTCGTGCCTTGTTTATAGAATTTGCTGCCGTTGCCCCTGGTATGCCTGCTTTAGAAACACGCAATATCAGAATCAATATCCCAGGATGAGACCTGTGTTGCCGTTGCCCCTGGTATGCCTGCTTTAGAAACAAGCGATATTAGAATCAATATCTCAGGATGAGACCTGTGCTGCCGTTGCCCCTGGTGTCCCTGCTGTTGGTGGGCGTCGTCCTGGGCGACGATGTGATGCAGCGGGCGCACTACAAAGGAGCCGCTCTGTGCCACGCCTTCGTCGGGAGTACGGCCTCTGCCGGCAGCGTAGCTAGGGTGCGTGATGAAGAATTTGAAATGTATGCCTGTTAAAAATATCTAACCTTGACGTATTATTAGTTGATGAAATTACACTTACAATTATTCGGCACTTTCTAGATTGGACGCTAGATAGTTTTAATATATCGCCTGGAATATTTTCTCTGCAGACAAAGATTCAAATTAATTATTTTTTAAATATTCAATTGCTGTGAATCTATTTTAACCTCATCAAACTGAAAAGGTACAATTATATGTACCTGAACTCGGTACGATTATAAGGTACTAAAATTATATCGTCTGATAGAAGTAAAATCTGTTTTCATAGCATAAATATAGAATTATTATAAAGAAGCTCATCTTTACAATATGCCCAGTAAAATTCAATAGAAAAAACGTGAGACACTCGTAGTACACCGTCTTTATGTACATCCAGTGCGCACAGCGGGCGCTGCAATCGCGCGCCCCAGCCTTTGTCTTCTGTGAGGGCGAGGCCGCGGACTGCATCCTGGCGACCTCTAACTATCCTGTGGGAACTTGGGCCTCCTCAGGACCATCCTGCCTCCTGTACTCCAACTACCCTCTGCCTCCTCTGCCTCCGCCTCCACCTCAGGTAAATGCTCCCTCCACAGCTGCAGATTTGAACCTTTTATTCAGCAGCAGATGTAAACCTCCTACTCAGGTGCCGATGTAAACTTAGAATCAGCTGCAGATGTAAACTTAGTAATCAGTAGCAGATGTAAATTTAGAACTCAGTTGCAGATGTAAACTTAGTACTCAGCAACAGATGTAAACCACCTATTCAGCAGCAGATGTAAACCTCCTGTTCAGTAGCAGATGTAAACCGCCTGCTCAGCAGCAGATGTAAACCTTCTACTCAGGAGGAGATGTAAACATCCTATTCAGCAGCAGCAGATGTAAACCTCCTGCTCAGCAGCAGATGTAAACCTCCTACTCAGCAGCAGATGTAAACCTCCTACTCAGCAGCAGATGTAAACCTCTTACTCAGCAGCAGATGTAAACATCCTATTCAGCAGCAGCAGATGTAAACCTCCTGCTCAGCAGCAGATGTAAACCTCCTACTCAGCAGCAGATGTAAACCTCTTACTCAGCAGCAGATGTAAATCTCTTACTCACTCAGCAGCAGATGTAAACCTCCTACTCAGCAGCAGCAGATGTAAACCTCCTGCTCAGCAGAAAATATAAACCTTCTACTCAGTAACTGATGCACTCTTTCCAAGGCTTATGTCAAAGAAAACGTAACTACCTCAGCCTTTAGTTGAATGATTCAAAGGCCGCCTCTCATTCATGTTTCAGGTAAACGATTTAATCAAATATAGACACAGATAATCGATCCACATCAGCCACGGGTTAAGGCCTACATCAAACTCAAAGGGGTGCCTCTGCTGAAGTGCTCATAGAATTGCCTACATTTCATGCCTTAATTGGGTCTCGGACATAAGGCGGTCTTTTTTTCCGAGCTACTTTTAAATGAACCTTTTAACTTTTATATTCGATTTTTTTCACTTTTCAGAAATTATTTTAGGATCATTCAAGTAACTTTGCTGAGCAGTGACTTTGTCGATGAAAGTATGCAGACGCTCCAAATTTTGATGATATAGGAAATATTAATGTCACTAGATTGCTTGAATCGATTGAATTTCTAGTGATATGGGAAAAAGATACACAATGACTAATACCAAGTAGGGACTTTTTCAAAACAAACACAGGGATTGAAAAAATTTTTCTTGCAGGGTACGAAGAAATTCGTGCTGAGTACAGGCAGTACCGTAAATGGCGACTTGACGTCGCTTAGCACCAACGACCTCTGCGCCGCGGATGGTCTCCAGTTTGCTGTGGTCGCGAATGCAGCTGAGCACCAGCTTCTCCTAGGCCAAGTTGGGGCCGGTAAGGCATTCTATTAAATTAGGCATATGTATTGTAGAATTAAGAACAACATTATTCACTGATTTCGAATACAAAATTATTATCAGAAAATGTTTCGTTTATGACTGAGAACAGCAACAGAGTAATCAAACTCAGCTGTGTGTGCCCCGCTGATGGTTGTTCGAAAACTTGACACTGAACTGGTACAGATCGAGGTAACGGACTAACTAAGAGCGAAGGCCGCTGCCGCACCTTGGGAATGGTGTAGCCCACCACGATCGACGCCAGGCAACCGACGGTTGAAAGTGTCGAATTAGCCATGCGTTGACCATAAGCAACTTGCAAATGAGGGCCGAGTAGCCATGGGCGGTCGACCAGCATCCTCAACCCGGCCTTGCGACTTCATCATCGGACGGACTTACGGTGGCGTTTGTTTCGTTCAAGAACAATCAGTAAAGGAGCTGCGGACATTTCCTTGCACGACTGCAACTGCAGTCCCTGTCGTATGTCAAACTTACGTGTGAGTCTGCAACAATTGGCGCCATGTTTGAATTTCTGAGTAATTGAGACTTACTCCCACAATCATGAGTTCAATTTAGTTTCTTAATTCTTTGTAACTCTACATCAACAAGTATTATCCGTATCATGTCTAGAATGATTTTTAGCGCATTCTCTCATTTATGAAAAAAATTTACTGTTGTGCTCGCCATGTCCGTCTGTCCGTCCGTCCGTCCGTCCGTCTGTCTGTCCGTCTGTCTGTCCGTCCGTGACTTCATGTTTTCGTCGATGAGAAAATGCGCTCTCTGTCACTCACTGCAGTGAGTACTTAGTTATATTTTTTTGTTTGCGCATGCTTAAGACAAGACCACCAGACTATAATTATATCTGAATTAGAATAAACTTGTGTGCTCAACGTGTCTAAAAAAACTGTCTATGGATTACTCGAATGATTACTTAAGATGCATTAGAGAAATAATAATATATATCAAGATAATCGATTTGCATGCATTAGAATTTGGCTTTTTTCGATTATATTATAATGTAAAATAGGAATCGTGGCGCATACAGCTAAAGCCTTTAGTCCGAAATTCCTAACAGGAAAGTTTAAATCAAATTAAATGTTAGACAACAACAGGAAATAAGTTCAACAATACCCAACATGATGTCTGGCATTTCAAACCTAGGAAAATATTGAGAATTTATTAAAAAGTAGGGAAACTCTTTAGATTCCTCTAAATTGTTGAAAATGTGTATTTTTGGTTGAGCTATTCATTAAAGAGTTACACTTGCTACTAAGATTTACATGTTCAATTTTTCTTTTAAATAACCTGACTCAGTGTCTGATAATTCGTTAAAAAAATCATTAATTTTATGGTATAAACAGAGGATTTTCAATGTAACATATCTATTTTTGGCTGGATGAAGCATTGTCTCTATTTAAACGGGCATCAGGAATTCTTCTGCCATGCATTGTAGGTTTTTAAGCCGTTTTTACTTCCAGACGTTCTCTTTACTGCAGAGAAACTTAACTTAAGAAATCTTGCTTTGAAATATATCGTTAATTAAGTGTACCATCGAGCGAATTACCCCAGCGCCGAGAATGAAATTTAACGATTACCCGATTATGGACTAGACACGTAACACAAAGAAGAAAGTCATTCTCGACTTCAGGGCAAATCATCATTTGTATTCTATTATTTCTATTATATTTGTTGGTTATTAGTGGCTGTTATTCTAGTGAGTGTTTTCATGCCATGCAGTCATTAATATCCCCATGGTAATGGTGTTCAGCTAGAACTGACGAAGAGACAGTTCCACGATCCAATACGTGATTGTGTAAAAATCAGCAGCTAAAGCTGCATTGGAAGCTGTCGAGGTACACAGAGGTTAGGGAGAGGCTGGATTAAGGGTGTGAATCAAGCTATACAGGCACTGAGCTGGAGATGAATATTCATGTGAGCAAATTTAACTGACCAGGTTGACAACGAACATGAGCTAGTTGATCTTTAGTGCCTTGATTTAAGAAATTCGGATTGTTGCCAGTCAGGATGCTACAAATGTGACAGACGCGACAGGCTATACGACCAAACGAATCAAATGTTAGGAAATGCCGACGGACGCTCAAATTTCCAAGAATAACCATATACTGACGAGATAGTCACCGTTGCTCTGGTTATTTGATAACTCAAGCCTGCACTGAGTGGACTGAGAGACCCACTTGAGCCAAACTGAACGTCTATTAACGCATTTTGGCTCAAATATTCCTTTCAGAGATCAGTTCGCGATGCATCCACTCATGCGTGGCTTGGTACTGGCTAAATTCCGCCCTCCAGTGGAAGGACGGAAGTGTGGTCAACCAGTGCGATTTCATCATCGGACGGACTTACGGCGGCGTTTGTTTCGTTCAAGAACAAGCAGAAAAGGAGCTGTGGACATTTCCTTGCACGAGTGCAACTGCAGTCCCTGTCGTATGTCAAACTTATGTGTGAGTTTGCAAGAATTGGCGCCATGTTTTTGAATTTCTGAGTAATTGAGAATTACTCACACAATCAAATCATAAGTTCGATTTAGTTTCTTAATTCTTTGTAACTCTACATCAACAAATGTTATCTGTATCATGTCTAGAGTGATTTTTAGCGCATTTTCTCATTTACAAAAAATGCACTATTGTGCTCGCCATGTCCGTCTGTCCGTCCGTCTGTCCGTCAGTCTGTCCGTCTGTCTGTCCGTCTGTCTGTCCGTCTATTATATTATAGTGTAAAATGAGAATCGTGGCACACACAGCCAAAATATTTAGTCCGAAATTCCTAACTGGAAAGTTTAAATGATAGACAACAACAGGAAGTAAGTTCAACAGTACCCGAACATGATGTCTGGCGATTCAAACCTAGAAAAATATTGAGAATTTATTAAAAAGTAGGGAAACTCTTTAGATTCCTCCTTAATTGTTTATAAATGTATATTTTTGGTTGAGCTAGTTATTAAAGAGTTACACTTGCTACTAAGGTTTTACATGTTTAATTTTTCTTTTAAATAACCTGACTCAGTGTTTGATATTTCGTTAAAAAATCATTAATTTTATGGTATAAACAGAGGATTTTCAATGTAACATACTATTAATTTATAAAATTTATTATTTACTTTTACTTTAATAAAAAGGATACAAAGAGGGTTCCAAAGAAACACGCAATAAATATGATTAAGTTACATTAACAGTCGTGAAAAGTTGTTGAATTGAAAGAAGATATGAGAAAATTGTTAATGTTGCTTCCAGACTCCATATAATTCGTTATCAGCGGCTGTTATCATTGCAAAAGTTCAAATCAGGAAGAATGTGGTTAATAGTGCCACAATGAAGGCTAAATTTTAATGAATATACATAATTATCCAGAACAGCCGATATAGGGAAGAGTTCACGCTGGAGAAGTCCAAGCAAGGCTATAGGTACTGTTGGAAAAAAGTCTCGCGCTACATGTTTGTTTGCGTTCGAGTTGGAGGTCCGTGGTAGGATTTAGGGAGAAAATATATCATTGAAATGTTTTCGTATTAATTAGTGTTCTAGTAAATATGTCGCACAATATATCTCTCACCGTATCTCAGCATATGCAATAAATATTTGATTGAATGTACGCCATATACTAGACAGTCAGGTTGCTTGGACGTTTGATTGAAGCCTGCAATGCTGCATGGCTATAAAATTCTATCAATGAGGTATATTGCCGCAATATTGCCGCGAAATCTTCAGCACAATAATAATATAAACTGTAGCCGCATTCTATTTAATTCTATGATTAAATATTTAATTCTTATGACAACTTATCCTATGTTATGATGATAGTAGACAACTTATCCTCAGTTGTGATGATAGTAGACAACTTATCCTCAGTTGTGATGATGGTAGTGTATGATTGTTAATGCCTGTGCATTCATGTACGTTGGTGTACTTCATTGATGTAACCTACATTTAATTACTATTACCATTTGAGTGATTGTTTCTTGCTTCTATTCATTTTTCTGTGTTTGGAGTGCAGATTTAATCAATGATTACAATATTGTTCCCTTGACACTATCAAATTAAATGCAATAAATCTTGTATTGATTACTGAACCTCCTTGTCCACTTGCAGCTAAGCTTTGAGGTTGGAACCAATGCTGAACCGTTCTGATCGTGTTGTATTCTTTAGGAGCCGATACAATTTAGATCCAAATATTTATCATTTATCTATCATAAAATTTAGATGTATTTTTCACACAACAATAGTTTATTATCATATTTTTCTTATGCATTCTTATTCTTTGCTCTAAATGATAGTAGACAACTTATCCTCAGTTGTGATGATAGTAGACAACTTATCCTCAGTTATGATGATAGTAGACAACTTATCCTCAGTTGTGATGATAGAAGACAACTTATCCTCAGTCGTGATGATAGTAGACAACTTATCCTCAGTTGTGATGATAGCAGACAACTTATTCTCAATTATGATGATAGTAGACAACTTATCCTCACCTAACCTAACCTATATCCACGTGACTGCTGCCAGTGCTGAAGGTCCAGTCACCCATAAATACATGTTAGCTGCTCTTAGTTAACTCTTGACTTGCCTGTGCATTCTTGTACGCTGGTGTAGTTCATTGATATACCTTATATTTAATTACTATTACCATTTGAGTGATTGTTTCTTGCTTCTGTGTTTAGAGTGCAAATTTAACCAATAATTACAACATTGTTCTCTTGACACTATTATATTAAGTGCATTAAATCTTGTATTGAATTATTGAACCTCCTTGTCCACTTGCAGCTAAGCTTTGAGGTTGGAACCAATGCTGAACCGTTCTGATCGTGTTGTATTCTTTAGGAGCCGATACAATTTAGATCCAAATATTTATCATTTATCTATCATAAAATTTAGATGTATTTTTCACACAACAATAGTTTATTATCATATTTTTCTTATGCATTCTTATTCTTTGCTCTAAACATTTTTCAAATCTTGTACATTTAATTTCCATTCATTTTTTAGCGGTGATCGAACAGCGGTGTTAGCGTTCGTTGCCATCGCGAACTCGTACAAGTCGATTTAAATTAAAGTTTAAACATTTTCGTTTACTTCTATTCAAAATTCGTTCATTCCCGGTAAATCTTAATAAAATTTTCCTCCTCACTGCAGAAAACGCACATTTTTGTTATTGGTAAAAAGTTCACTTGATCTTGTAGGGACCTGTGGTGAGGTGCCATACCTTCATGTAGTGCAATGTCTTGTTAGGGTCACCGACATATCAACTCGGCCTACATGATCGAATAGGATTATTTTGTCAATGATAGGGCCTACATGATCGAATAGGATCATTGGGTCACTGATAGTCTCCAGTTAAAACTACTTTATTGCACAATCTATGCACTATGGTATAAACAATCCACGTGCTGGCCAACTGATATATTCATCAGAGAAGAAGACAAGTCTCTAGTTTCAAGTCTTGGGTTTGAGGCTTTCCTGAAATGTTGAAATGAACAATAATTGAACTTCTGACTAGTAAACTATATAGTAATGAATATATAAATCAAGTAACGCATCACAAATTACTCATATGCGTCGATTTACATAATTTCAAATATAATTTAATAATACGTTATCTCCTAACACACTACGTACCTGCGCTCGGGCTTCACACCGCTCAGTAATCTAGCAAATCACGCCTTCAGCATTCTTACTTCCGTAAAGTTCAGATTAAAATGGCGACGAACAACTCCAAATAAATAATTAATGAATTCTAAGTAAAATAACACGCATAATGATAAAATACGAGCTTTCCCTTGAATATTGCCCCCTTCCGAGGGGGGCAACTATCACACCAGCTTGAAACGAGACAATATTTGCAACATAAACATTTATTTATGCTAGTAAAACTGCATATTGACGTGACGTATTTATTACCGTTAATTGAAACTATGCATACAAAACAAAATTACAAGGTTAAATTGAATGCTCCGCTCCCAATAACTCTAACATTAAAATGCAAATAAACTTGATTGCTTTAAAATAACACGGTAAAATGAACAAAACTCTAACATTTACCAAAAGTTTTATATTCAAGCGGAGCCGATCGCACATTTGCATATTCTTTAACAGGTCCCAGCGACCTCGTCACTGTACGACACCCGTCTGAGTCTGCCTCGGGTAAGTTGTTACGCTCCGATCCTATCTGAAGCCTCTGCAATGCAGGCAATCGTCATCCTTTAGTTCTCTAGGCGAACATCGAGGCTATACATTCTCCGGCAGCAAAAAATGCATCTCATCGCTGCCAAAAGTCTAATCTTATACACTTTTCTCGGCTTCATTAAGAGCTCCTTAAAATTCCCTAGCAAATTCAAACATAAAATATCTATCCTGTATATTTGAAAATTTAGCGAAAAAATCCTTATCAAGCGCAGATAAATATTGCCAGCTTAGTTCAACAATACTCCTATGAATGTACTCCTAACAGATGTACATTCATTTTCTGTATTCCCTTCATCTCGATCACTATTTCTCGACATCACAATATCGGTAGGAATTATATATTCATCGTCCGAGTTACTACTGCTGTCCGAACTATCAGTATGCTGGACAGGGAGTACAGAATCTTCCTAACGAACATATAGGAGCCAAATAACTGGGTGGATCAATCCATGTCTTCAACTGTTTATGTTGAGGCCTTAATGATATTTACTACTTCAGAAATTTCATAACTTGTTTGTCCATATGGAGTAAACTACGTACAATTTTCTTTCAATGGGTGCCTGCAGATGCGTGCCTACAGAATGAAGATCAAATATGGGCTTCGAGTATCAATTTTTATGGTACACATGTGGAGAAAATTAGAATGCCACTTTCTCGATAATTATCTTGTTTGTGATGAATATAGGCAGTGATAAATATTATTGTGAGACATTGTGGCATATTTGATATATTAGGATTAATTAAATATCAGTATGAGGTAAATATTGATTTGAGAAAGCCAACTAGAAGATTATAAATAAAACTCACTCCCTGGTCTTCAGTCAAACTTGCCAAAATGAACGATAAATGCTCACAGTTATCGCAGATACATTGCCACATGCAACGTATCTGATGAAATTCCTATACGATAGAAATTGCTTGCCCTCTTCCTCCTTTATTTCGTGTTTTCATCAAAGGATCAACTATTCTCCTCCAGTTTCCAATTGTGCGATCGACTCAAATTTGGTCAATTGGGTTTTATGGTTGCGTTCGTAAAACATACTCAGTCAAAGATGTCAGCAAACTAAGCATGCATCGTCACTTTTTTCAATTATGTTTTAATTATTTTAATGATTTACCTTTAACCATCACATGAAAATTTAAATCTGATCAATATCATATGTGATCAATGTCACATGTGATCAATATCACATGTGATCAATATCACATGTGATCAATATCACATGTGATCAATATCACATGTGATCAATATCACATGTGATCAATATTACATGTGATCAATATCACATGTGATCAATATTACATGTGATCAATATTACATGTGATCAATGTCACACGTTAATTTACAAGTCATGCGATGCGTGTGTTCGAATGCTCTACGGATTAATTTTCGAGCGCTCCAATCCAGGCGTCCGCTTTAATCAGTTAAACGATATGAGCGCTGCGTGTCCAGCATGAGATTGTGTTTCATAAATAACAAACTTTGAAGAAACTTCAATCTTGTAAGTGATGAATATGTACACGCTTCGTGTACATGAAGTGAAGTTGAAGCGAAGCTCGGCCATGATTTATTTCAAATGCAAAAAATAATCCACACAAGAAGAAATGAGAAGGTCTACATAAAAACGTTACTCTTGTTTTATAAATTAGCCGGGATATGGCGGGATGACTACACGAACATGCAAATGTTTATAACAACGCGTGCTCATTTTTCTGAGTGTAGGCTCAGGTCTAATATTCATAGCTTCTGAATGCCGTGATTTTCTTTCGAACTTCTTGATTGTCAATTGATTTGTGCCACCGTGGCCCTTGGAACTACATCGTCAGTTCATCTGAGGTGCTTAGTGGACGAGGTTGATTTTATAGTTTCTTGAAAAAGCTACGAGACTTTTATTTAAAGTAAGTACCGTTTTGACATAATATACAACATGTACATTTTTTCCAAAAATTGATTTTAATCATTTTTAGTTTAGTCGAACTGATGATGGAGCTGGACTCCGAAACGTTTTCAATATCGATTTGGTGAATTTTCTTGGCGTTTTCTTTGCTTTTAAATTCCTTGAGATAAACGTTAGTCCGTATCATCCATGCCTGTGCCTACGAAACTTATATCGATCCTGCTGAACAATGGCCTGTTAGGAAGCGCAGAAAAATGTATTCATTAAATTAAATATGTAATATACAGAAGGTGAATTATTTGATAAAATGCCATAAACGTTGAAAAACGTATTCCGGAATTGTAACGTTATACCACTTCGTTCTGTCCAGTGCGCATCGCTTGCACTGTCAGTGAACGCCCCAGCGTTTGCTTACTGTAAGGGCGAGGCCGCGGACTGCATCCTGGCGACCTCAAACTATACTGTGGGAACCTGGGCCTCCTCAGCGCCATCCTGCCTCTTGTACTCCAGCTCCCCTCCGTTACCTCCGCCTCCACCACCGCCTCAGGTAGCACCTTAACAAAATTTGAGCATATTTTAAAAATTGAAAATGAACGCATATTTCTCGAATTACGGTACAAGTCTCAAGTAAACTGCTTACCTCAGCCACAAAGAACGTTCATAGTTCAGTGTCCGGCAAATGCCCTCACCGCTACATAATCAAAAGTCTCGACTTTCCCGAACCTCATGGATGAAAGTAGTGAACCCGCAATTATAACTATACTCTGCTTGATGTTATATGGCTTGACTAAATTCATTCTCGGCTTGATGTTTCATACCACGTAATGCCTACTCAGCAGCAGATGTAAACCTCATACTCAGCAGATGTAAACCTCCTACTCAGCAGCAGATGTCAACCTTTTACTAAGCAGCAGATGTGAACCTTCTACTCAGCAGGAGTTGTGAACCTTCTACACAGTAACTAATTCAATCTCTTCGCAAGGCTTACGTTTAAGAGAACGTAACTACATCAGCCTTCAATGAATGATTTAACCGCATCCTCTAATTCATGTTTCAGTGAACGATTTAATAAACCTTGGGCACCTGTAATCAATTTACAGCAGCCACGGATTAAGGACAACATCAAACTCAGACGGGTGCCTCTACTGAAGAGCTCAGAGAATTGCCCAAATTTCAACCATTAATTGTGTCTCGAACAAAAGGTAGACTCGCGTGTTCCGAGCTATTTTTAAATTAACCTTTAAACTTTTATATTAGATCTCTAGTCACTTTCCAGGAATTATTATAGTATCATTCAAGTGCCTTTGCTGAACAGAGACTTTGCTGATGAAAGTGCCCAGACGCTCCAGATTTTGATGCTATGGGAAAACGATACACACGGATTAATACCAAGTAGGGACGCCATTCAGAATAAACTCAGGGATTAAACAAATTTTTCTTGCAGGGTACGAAGATCTTCGTGCTGAGTAGGGGCAGTACGGTATTTGGCGACTTGACGTCGCTCAGCACCAACGACCTCTGCGCGGCGGATGGTCTCCAGTTTGCCGTGGTCGCAACTCCTGCTGAGCTCCAGCTTCTGCTTGACCAAGTTGGGGCCGGTAAGACATTCTATTAAATTAGGCATATATTCTGTAGAATTAAGAACACCATTATTTACTGATTTAGAATACAAAATTATTATCCAAAAATGTTTCGTACATAGCTGAGAACAGCAACAGAGTAATCAAACTCAGCTGTGTGAGCCCGCTGATGGCTGTTAGAAATATTGAGACTGAGCTAGTATAGTTCGTGAGAACAGACAACCTAAGAGCGAAGGCGGCTGCCGCAACTTGTAAATGGTGTAGCCTACCACTATCAACGCCAGGCAACCGGTAGTTGAAAGTGTCGAAGAAGCTTTGCTATGACCATAAGCAACTTGGGCCTCGTTGGACCATAAACGAGGGCCGAAGGGGCCGTGGGCGGTCGACCAGAATCCTCAACCAGACCGGTTGAGACGGTGGACGTGGGTGCCTAACACGGGTATGGTACGGCTGCCGTGATGTTCTGGGTAACTTCGCCGTGATTTTCTTTAACTAGACATGGTAAAGGCACGAGACTTAGACGAGGTTTTCGACAGCAAATTTTATGTTGTCGTAGCAATGCTAGATTTTAATACTCGATGATATTATAACCATTCCGAATTCTTGAAAGAGACCTATGTTTGGCTGGATGAACCATTTTCTCTATTTCAACGGGCATCAATTCTTCTGCCATGCATTTAGGTTTTTAAAGTATACTATGTTGTCCTTCCACACGTTCTCTTTACTGCAGAGGTCATGGCGCAAACCTGAGAAATCTTGCCTAGAAATGCCTCGCTTATAAAGCGTACCACCGAGTAAATTACCCCAGGGCGTAAAGTGAAATTTAAAGATTACCCGATTATTTGTGTAGACACGTAACACAGAGAGGAAATACTTTCTTAACTTCCGGGCAAATCATCACTATTTTTATTCTATTATTTCTATAATTTTTGTTGTTTATTAGTAGTTGTTATTCCAATTTATGATTTCATGCAATGCAGTCATTGATGTCCCGATTGTAGTACTGTTCTGCTAGAACTGACGATGAGACAGTTCCTCGCTAAAATACGTAAATGTGTACAAATCTGCAGCTAAAGCTGAATTAATTGGAAGCTGTCGAGGCTCCGAGAAGTTAGGGAGAGGCTGCATGGATTACGGGTGTGAATCAAATTTTATTGTATACGGATGAACTCTCATATGAGCAAATTTATCTGACCAGGTTGACAAAGAACATGAGCGCTTTCTTTAGTGCCTTGATTCGTATTAAGTCTAGAGTGACTTTTTCTTGTTTCTACATGCTTAAGACGAGGCCACAATGCCGGGTACTACTATTATATCTTCATCAGATTAAACTTGTGTGCTCGACTTATCTAAAAACTGTGTATGGATTACTCGAACGATTACTTAATTAAGAGGACTAAGGGAAATAATAAATGATTTCAAGAGAATCGATTTGCATGCATTAGAATTCCACTTTTTTCGATTACATTATAATGTAAGATGAGAATTGTGGCTCATACAGCCAAAACTTGTTGTATTACCGGATAAATATAGTCCGAAATTAGTAACAGGAAAGTTTATATGATAGACAACAACATGAAAAAATATAACTCAGTCCTCACTGCAGTGAGTGACAGAGAGCGCATTTTCACGTCGACAAAAACGTGAAGTCACGGACAGACAGACAGACAGACGGACAAGACGAGCACAATAGCGTCTTTTTCCCGTAAATGAGAAAATGCGCTAAAAGTTGAACAATACACAGACATAATGTCTGGCGATTCAAACCTGAAAAAATATGGAGAATTTATATAAAAATTAGGGTAACTCTTTATATTCCTCCTTAATTGTTTTAAAATGTATTTTTTTGGTTGAGCTATTTATTAAAAGAGTTACAATAGCTACTAAGCTTTTACACGTGTAATTTTTCTTTTAAATAACCTGACTCAGGGTCGGGTAATTTGAAAAAGAAAACTCATTATTTTAATAGTATAAAATGATGATTTTAAATTTACCGTACCATTAATTTCTATAATTCATTATTACCTTTTCTTACCAACAATGATACAAAAAGGGTTCGAAAGAAACATGCAAAAAATAAGATTTAGTTGCATCAACAGTCGTGAAAAAATTGTTAAATTGAAGGAAGAAAAATGAAAATTATTAACGTTGCTACTCGACTCCACCTAATTCCTTATCAGCAGCTGTTATGATTGTGAAAGTTTAAATTAGGAAATAATTGTTGAAGGGGCCACAATGAAGGCCGATTTGAATGAATATACAATCTAATCAAGCACAACCGAGAGGGGAAAAGTTCGCGCTGGAGAAGTCCAAGCAAGACTGGGGACTGGTAGAAAGATGGCCTCGCGCTACACGTTTGTTTGCGTTCAAATTGGAGGTCCGTGATTGGTTTTAGAGAGAAACTATATCAGTGAACAGTTTTCGTATTAATTAGTGATCTAGTAAATATATCGCACAATATATCTTTCAATATAATCGCACAATATATTCAATATATATCGCACATTATATCTATCTCAATATATGCAATAAATAATTGATGACATGTACACCGTATCCTATACCGCATGATGATGCTGGTGCAGGCGTCGGGGCACCGCATGATGGTGCTGGTGCAGGCGTCGGGGAACGGCGTTGCTCGAGCTTGAGAATTCATTCGATTTTGGATTTCCAATCCCATTATAATCATAATCTCTAATTCCGTTTGTAACAACGAAGTAATTGCATTCTTGTTACGGGTATAGTTTACCAGTTACCGGATGGTTTACTTCCTGATAGTTTACTTACTTCAACTCTACATTTTACTTGGGAGATAAGATTTAAATTTCACTCACTTATCAAAATATAAGACGAAAAATATTTCAACATCTTGTACATTATATTTGTTTCTGTCGAATTTAAATTTTTTCTTTCAACCCTTCCCTTTCTATCCTTCCATCCGTTCCTATTCTCCAACGGAGAATGATTTTTCCCATTCGGGTAATATTCTGACACGATAATTAAGTATCCTGGATACTCGTACCAACAGCCCTAGACACGATAAGTGTCCTGGATACGCGCCCCAACAGCCCTAGACACGATAAGTATCCTGGATACGCGCCCCAACAGCCCTCGACTCGATAAGTATCCTGGATACGCGCCCCAACAGCCCTCTACTCGATAAGTATCCTGGATACGCGCCCCAACAGCCC
>NW_025941981.1:764736-765234 GCF_000764305.2 Hyalella azteca | reverse complement strand
GGCCGTAGGATGTCCGGCCCCGGCCGTAGGATGTCCGGCCCTGGCCGTAGGATGTCCGGCCCCGGCCGTAGGATGTCCAACCTCGGCCGTAGGATATCCGGCCCCGGCCGTAGGATGTCCGACCCCGGCCGTAGGATGTCCGACTCAGTCATGTCCCCACTCAGTCATGTCACACTTGCTCCCCACTCACCCATACCACACTCATGCCCCACTCATAAAAAACTCACTAATGCACACTCACTTCTTCCCCACTTTTTTCCGCTCTACTCACTCATGTCACACTCTATCCTTCCCCACTCCCTCTCACCTCTATCCTTCCCTCCCGCCCCAGTCCCCACTCTCCTCCAATCCCCACTCCCGCACTCCCCAACCTGTCTCTTATACACATCTAGATGTGTATAAGAGACAGGCGCTGGCGGCCAAACCGTTGGACTTGGAGGGTTAGTTTTAATTCTCAATTGTAGGTTTCAATACAAGCTACAACTCTTGTTTAGACGC
>NW_025941981.1:741926-763768 GCF_000764305.2 Hyalella azteca | reverse complement strand
GCCACACAACATTCATGCCACACAACATTCATGCCACACAACATTCATGCCACACAACATTCATGCCACACAACATTCATGCCACACAACATTCAGGCCACACAACATGGCGGCGAGGGTTCAGGACGGCCTGAATTTATGACTGGAATTTACGGCGCCGAGAATCGCGCTCATGATCCTGGGAATTCGGGAATCAGGGAAAATTTCGGGAATTTCCATTTTACGGCCGGAAAATCAGCGCCGCGCTGCGCCGATCCGGCGCAGATTTTTGATCATCGGAGAAATGAAAAAAATTTACAGGTGTAGTTATTTTAACAAAGCTGTTATTGGTTCAGCTATTTATTGGTGTATCTTGTTATTGGCGTATTGTTATTGATCTTGTTATTGGTTTAGTAATTACTACAGGTGTAGTTTTTTTAACAGAACTGCTGGTTTGATTTTTTATAGTTTTTTATTGTTTTTTTTTATTTTATTTACATTTTATTTGCTGTTATTGGTTTAGTTATTTATTGGTGTAGCCTGTTATTGGTGTATTGTTATTTTGCTTGTTATTGGTTTAGTTATAACTACAGGTGTAGTTTTTTAAAAGAGCTGTTGGTTTTATTTTAGTATAGTTATTTTATCGTTTATTTATTTTATTTATATTATTTATTTATTGCTTATTTTATTGTTATTAACTATTATTGGTGTAGTTATAACTACAGGTGTAGTTATTTTAAAAGAGTAATTTCTTATGGTTATTTCATTGATTATTTATTTTATTTACAATTGTTATTAAAAAATAACTGTTCAAGACATTCAGTTATTGTGTTGACATTCAGTTATCGTGTTGACATTCAATTATCGCGTTGACATTCAGTTATCGTGTTGACATTCAATTATCGCGTTGACATTCAGTTATCGTGTTGACATTCAGTTATCGCGTTGACATTCAGTTATCGTGTTGACATTCAGTTATCGTGTTGACATTCAGTTATCGTGTTGACATTCAGTTATCGNCAATTGTCGTGTTGACATTCAATTGTCGTGTTGACATTCAATTGTCGTGTTGACATTCAATTGTCGTGTTGACATTCAATTGTCGTGTTGACATTCAATTGTCGTGTTGACATTCAATTGTCGTGTTGACATTCAATTGTCGTGTTGACATTCAATTGTCGTGTTGACATTCAATTGTCGTGTTGACATTCAATTGTCGTGTTGACATTCAATTGTCGTGTTGACATTCAATTGTCGTGTTGACATTCAATTGTCGTGTTGACATTCAATTGTCGTGTTGACATTCAATTGTCGTGTTGACATTCAATTGTCGTGTTGACATTCAATTGTCGTGTTGACATTCAATTGTCGTGTTGACATTCAATTGTCGTGTTGACATTCAATTGTCGTGTTGACATTCAATTGTCGTGTTGACATTCAATTGTCGTGTTGACATTCAATTGTCGTGTTGACATTCAATTGTCGTGTTGACATTCAATTGTCGTGTTGACATTCAATTGTCGTGTTGACATTCAATTGTCGTGTTGACATTCAATTGTCGTGTTGACATTCAATTGTCGTGTTGACATTCAATTGTCGTGTTGACATTCAATTGTCGTGTTGACATTCAATTGTCGTGTTGACATTCAATTGTCGTGTTGACATTCAATTGTCGTGTTGACATTCAACTAACGTGTTGACATTCAATTATCGTGTTGAAATTTAATCGTTGACATTGAACTATGAACTCAATTAAATTTTTTTTCTTTTCCAGGATCTCCGTCCATTTTCCAGCTTTTCTCTTCAATTAATAACTAATGAAAATAGTTCCATTAAATTCTCCCGCTCTAATTTACTCACTCTAATTCAGTTATTAACTAATTAATCCCACAAACTGCTAGAGCTTCCTTTCAAATAAACAAGAATTGCAATATTTTCTTCGAAATTGGGAATAGAAAACGAAAAATTGGTCCACGAAAGGAACATTTGGGAGTGAAAAAAGTATTCTTGCACAAGAAAACTTGAGACTTTACTTTTTATTTAAAATTGAAAATAGAACGTGAATGGACTTTGAAAGAATACGTGAAACTTTTCACTCAAATTCTGTGAACGGAGTTGAAAAAGTGAAATCCGAAGTTTCAGTTTTTTGCAGTTGTGTATAATAATAAAAGTTTTTTTGACATTGCCCCAAGAATAGATAGAAAACGTCGAGGTGAAAAGAAAACGTTGAAGGTGAAGAGAAAATTTCGAGAGTGAAGAAAAAACGTCTTAGGTGAAGAGAAAACGTAGAGGTGAAGAGAAAGCGACAAAGGTAAAGAGAAAACGCCGAAGCTGAAGAGAAAACGTCAAATTTGAAGAGAAAACGTCAAAGGTGAAAAGTAAACGTTGAAGGTAAAGAGAAAACGTCGAAAGTGAAGAGAAAACGTCAAAGGTGAAGAGAAAACGTCGAAAGTGAAGCGAAAACGTCGAATGTGAAGAGAAAACGTCGAATGTGAAGAGAAAACGTCGAAGTTGGAGATAAAACGTTGAATGTGAAGAGAAAACGTCTTATGTAAAGAAAGAGCGTCTAAGGTGAAGAGAAAACGTCGAAAGTGAAGAGAAAACGTCGAATGTGAAGAGATAACGAAGTGACTTCCAAGTTTCCACTAAAATCAAACCCCGGCCGTGATAAGATAGTCTAAGCCTTCTACCTTCTAACCGCGTAGAATGAATTCAAGTAGAAGCATCTAGTTTAATGTGTAGATGGTAGATGAGTACAATAGTTAACAACTGTTAGATGTCCGTAGATTAATTATTCTTCATATTCGATCTAATAAATAGATGTTTAATATATTTACGTGTACGAGACGAATTGAGAATTTCGTGCTTCCTGGAAGACGTTTAATGCGTTCGACTGATTTATAGATTAACGAAATAATGGTTAACGACCGTTTTTTTCGGAAAATTTACGGCTAAATAACGTGTGTCTGCAGTGAAACTTTCGAAAAATTACGGATAACGACCGTTTTTTCGGCAAAGTTACGGCAAAATAACGTGTGTCTGCTGTGAAGCTTTTGAGCTTGATAACCTGTTAGATAAGTGTAGACCGTATTAAGAAAGGAAATCATTATGCTTAGAGTAAATCCAAATACGGTAATACGGATCAGTGTTGAACGTGTAGCTGTAGCTTATACATAAAACTGACTGTGTAGCGGTAGCACATAAGATTTCTCTGCGTGTAGCTGTAGCTCCCATCGTATTCGTGTCTTGTAGTCGTAAAAGTTGAAACCAATTCTCTGGACGCTGCAGGATTAGAACAAAAAGTCGACAACGGAGTTTCAGTTTAACGAGCGAGACGACGAGCGACTGCCGGTTTATGAGCCACGTCAGCACCTGAACGTCCAGACGACGAACTTCCAGAGGGACTCTTGGGTGCACGTCAGGGTGCAACGAAACTTGCTGACTCATGCATCCTCACGATGAACAGCAGCAGCAGCAACAGCGACAACAACAACAGCGACAACAACAGCAACAACAACAGCAACAACAACAACCTCGGCAACTGCTGGAGTTACAACAACTGCAGCCACAGTTGCAAGTCTTAGAGGAAGTCTCCCCAACTGCGCCAACCGAAGCTGCCCAACAACTAAATCTACAGCAAGAATATTTGCGGCAACACCAGCAACAACAACTGCAGCAGCAGCAACAACTGCAGCAGCAACAACAACACCTGCAGCAGCAACAGCAGCAGCACCTGCAAATAGAAGATTGGCACCCGCGTATCGTACATGAGCCAACACGACCATCGATACGGGAAATCACGTTGCCAGATTACGATGTTTTTGAGGATTTAGCCCCCCATAGGCCTGTCCTGGACCAGCCTATAATATTCGAAGCCCCCGACGACATTATCGCGACAAGTTTCATCACAGAAGAGTCCCCCGTCAAAGTGGAGAAGCCGCCTCCGTTTTCTGTGACACGCGGCGAAGAGAAAAAGAAATTTTCTATTCGACGCGGTGCCTCGTTTTCTGTGAAGGATGGCGTTCGCGGGGACACTACTTTAAAGTTACCGTCCATTAAATTTCGGCGACAGTCCAGCTTTAGCAACTGGACCAGAAAGTCGAGCTTCATTAAGATGAGGAAAGCGACAGGAGGAACGACCGGGGGGCCCTCGGGGGGGTCTTACAGCCATGTCACCCCCACCCTCGTGCCAGACTCCCCATCCAAGATCCCCAGGCAAATGGGATACGTTCCACGAGGTGAGTCTTACCTTAATAAAATAGTAAGATATCTTAAAACATTTGTATAAATAGCTATATTTCACCTAATTCCGATACCAAAGCATTTAAATATTAAGGTCTGCGTTGTAGAAAGCTCACTTTTTGTGGGTTAAATTGTTAAACCGTTGAAAGGTCAATAGGTTAATGAGCTATATATGAGGCAACTAAGTTAATGGTTAATGGGGTAAAGTGGCAATACGTTTTTGGTCGGAGGATTGAAGGGTTAATGAGTTAATGGGTGAAATGAGTTGAAGGGTTAATGAGTTCATGGGTAATGAGTTTATTGGTTCATATGTTTATTGTGGTAAATGCATAATGAGTGAAAGTACCAATGAACTAAAGCAGAACAAATCCTATGCAGGGTTACGGACAATAAAGCACAACAAAAAAAACGAGGGGATTTTCGGGAGGTTAACGCAATGATGGAATTAATCCCCCTTTGTGAAATCCCTCTTGTGGGGCTGGAGTTGCTGACGTCAAACAACAAACGCAGGGCGTGTTGACATGGCCTGATGAGAGGGGGGCGGGGGTAGGGAGGGAAAGGGGTGAGGGGAAAAGAGGTGAGGGAGGTGAGGGGAAAGGGTGAGGGGGAAAGGGCTGAGGGTAGTTACCAGGATTTGAAAGTTATGGGGAATTGGAGGGCTTGTTAGCAGCTGGGGCTTATTACTACACTCATAAAAATAAGTAGGACAATTGGTTATTTATTTTTAATTCACTTAACACTCTTCAAATATTGATAATAATAATGTTAAAATGTTTAATTAAACATAAATAATAATGAATAAATAAATATAAATGCGTAACATTGCTATCTTCAGGAAATGAGTCACGATTTTCTTAAATTTTTTTAGAAAATTAGGACATTGATTTTTTTAGAATTTTTTTTTAATTTTAGAAACACTAGAAAAATTTGGACATTTTGATGCCTTCGTTTATGTGAGTGTAGCGGTCATCAGCTGGAGCAAGCAGTCCCCCTCCGTCCGTCCCTCAGTCCTTTACGTCCCCACGGGGATGGACGAGCCCCTGGGGGGATTTAGGAAACTAGAGAACTGTCTGACCCCCCCTGCCCCAATTTGAACCTCCCTGAAACCCAAATTTGACTAATTTTGTATCTCAAATTTGTATCTCATGTCTCTCATATTTCTATCCCTCATATTTCTATTCCTCGTATTTCTATCCCTCATTTTTCAATACACTGTATTTCTATCTCTCATATTTCTATCCCTCATATTTCTATCCCTCATATTTCTATCTCTCATATTTTAATCCCTCATATTTTCTATCCCTCATATTTCTATACCTCATATTTCTATCCCTGATATTTCTATTCATGATATTTTCTATCCCTCGCGTTTTCTATTCCTCATATTTCTATTCCTCATAGTTTCTATCCCTCATATATCTATCCCTCATAGTTTCTACCCTTGTGACAGTTGCCATGTAGGATTTATGCGTAAATTTTAACATTTATATCTTCAGCCCCAAGGGTACATTAGTATAATAAAAGTTTATTTATTTCGGTGCTGGAGAAATATGTCTTTAAGTAAACTCTCGCAGTTAATTGCATCGACATCACGTTTGTACGTCGCGTTTAGCTCCTAAGTTTAGCTTATATTTCATTCATTATGTAAAATGAATCACAATCGTCGCGCTTCTGGCAGAAAGTAATGAAAATCGTCGCGCTTCTGGCAAGTGCACTGCGCGGGTGCCAAGTCACGCCAGAGTGCCAAATGTCGGCAGCTAAAATCTCAGGCTGCTCTCAAAACTTTGGCTAAACTTTAGGCCTGGGAACCATAGTGAGAGAGTGAATTGAAGTATTGAAACTCAGGAAGAGATTCGAAGATGTGAAAATGCAGATTTTTATTTAAAAAGAGTGAGATTTGATGTTTACCAAGGAAATTTTTTCATTGAGAACTCTTATTTGGAAGGAGAAAATTATAATTTGGGCCTTTATTGCATGATTTGATAGAGTGACGATGTAGTATTAAAAAAATTAGAAATTATTGCAGCGAAAGATGAGTTCTGGTGGAGTCAGAATTGCATGACTAAGTAGTTAAATTTTATGTTTGTGGGGAAACTGTGAGCATGCGACTCACACGGAGTTTGGGTGACGCCTGAGCAGCTGATCCTTCTTGACCTTCTTATATAGGGCGGCTGACGGGACTCAGGAGTTGCAAAGTCGTATTTATCGAAGATAAGAAAAACTTACTCGAAAACTTTGATAAAGCTTTTAAGTATAACTTTTACATCAACTTTATTTCACAACCTTCAATCCAGTCTATTATTCGGGTGGCTTGGGCCATGTTTTCTTGGAAAAGAGGGTGAAGAGTTTGAACTTTCAGTTACATTAAACGTTTGGGTAAATTTTTCCACTTCAAAAAAGTTTACTTCAAATAAATAAAAAATAGCGTAATGAGCGTTTATTAACCCGTAGGCCTGCTGCCTATTCTCAACATCGTAAAACATTTCACAGATTGTTGCGGTCTCGAACACGCAACTCACTGCTCCAATTTATCTTCGCTTAACCACCCGAGTTACTCGCAGATTCTAACCAGAACTGTTACAGGTAGCTGGAATCGAACCCGCACATCTCTGCTCCAATCCTGGTACTCTGAATTATAACTTCTGGGCCACTCTGTCCAGTGTTTAAAGTGTTCAGACCCCAGGAAATATCTTTCTTTGTAGATTACTCATCCTTTTTCGTTGCTGTATTATATTTTCACTAACAAATGGAACGCAAGTTCAGAATTTCTAATCACACGAGTTTACCTTTCGATGGACGACGCAGCACGTTGTAAATCTGTGCCAAATCTCAGAGCGGGAAAGGAACACTTTCAACATCGCGCCACTGCGCAGGTGCCAAATCTCAGAGCGGGAAAAGGGAAACACTTTCAACATAGCGCCACTGCGCAGGTGCCAAATCTCAGAGCGGGAAAGGGAACACTTTCAACATCGCGCCACTGCGCAGGTGCCAAATCTCAGACATCGCGCCACTGCGCAGGTGCCAAATCTCAGTGCAAATATTATCAATAAATATTCGAGGAAAAAATCGGCTGCACTTCGCAGGCGCTGAGAAGTTTCAAGAAAAAATAATTTTCTCGCCTGCAGCTGCGGATTTTACTGGCGCAGCTGCGGCGATAATCGATATCCGCGGCGACAGTGACGAATTTCCGCAGATTTCCTGTAATATCCTCGCGCCTGCAACGCTTCGTCAGGTGCGGAAATCCTGCCCCGGCCGTAGGATCTCCGGCCCCGGCCGTAGGATCTCCGGCCCCGGCCGTAGGATGTCCGGCCGCGGCCGTAGGATGTCCGGCCCTGGCCGTAGGATGTCTGGCCCCGGCCATAAGATGTCCGGCCCCGGCCGTAGGATGTCCGGCCCCGGTCGTAGGATGTCCGGCCCCGGCCGTAGGATGTCCGGCCCTGGCCGTAGGATGTCTGGCCCCGGCCATAAGATGTCCGGCCCCGGCCGTAGGATGTCCGGCCCCGGCCGTAGGATGTCCGGCCCCGGCCGTAGGATGTCCGGCCCCGGCCGTAGGATGTCCGGCCCCGGCCGTAGGATGTCCGGCCCCGGCCGTAGGATGTCCGGCCCCGGCCGTAGGATGTCCGGCCCCGGCCGTAGGATGTCCGGCCCCGGCCGTAGGATGTCCGGCCCCGGCCGTAGGATGTCCGGCCCCGGCCGTAGGATGTCCGGCCCCGGCCGTAGGATGTCCGGCCCCGGCCGTAGGATGTCCGGCCCCGGCCGTAGGATGTCCGGCCCCGGCCGTAGGATGTCCGGCCCCGGCCGTAGGATGTCCGGCCCCGGCCGTAGGATGTCCGGCCCCGGCCGTAGGATGTCCGGCCCCGGCCGTAGGATGTCCGGCCCCGGCCGTAGGATGTCCGGCCCCGGCCGTAGGATGTCCGGCCCCGGCCGTAGGATGTCCGGCCCCGGCCGTAGGATGTCCGGCCCCGGCCGTAGGATGTCCGGCCCCGGCCGTAGGATGTCCGGCCCCGGCCGTAGGATGTCCGGCCCCGGCCGTAGGATGTCCGGCCCCGGCCGTAGGATGTCCGGCCCCGGCCGTAGGATGTCCGGCCCCGGCCGTAGGATGTCCGGCCCCGGCCGTAGGATGTCCGGCCCCGGCCGTAGGATGTCCGGCCCCGGCCGTAGGATGTCCGGCCCCGGCCGTAGGATGTCCGGCCCCGGCCGTAGGATGTCCGGCCCCGGCCGTAGGATGTCCGGCCCCGGCCGTAGGATGTCCGGCCCCGGCCGTAGGATGTCCGGCCCCGGCCGTAGGATGTCCGGCCCCGGCCGTAGGATGTCCGGCCCCGGCCGTAGGATGTCCGGCCCCGGCCGTAGGATGTCCGGCCCCGGCCGTAGGATGTCCGGCCCCGGCCGTAGGATGTCCGGCCCCGGCCGTAGGATGTCCGGCCCGGCCGTAGGATGTCCGGCCCTAGATGAAGGATTTCCGGCCCCGGCCGTAGGATGTCCGGACCGGCCGTAGGATGTCCGGCCCTAGATGAAGGATTTCCGGCCCCGGCTGTAGGATGTCCGGCCCCGGCCGTAGGATGTCCGGCCCTAGTTGAAGGATTTCCGGCCCCGGCCGTAGGATGTCCGGACCGGTCGTAGGATGTCCGCTCCGGCTCCGGCCGTAGGATGTCCGGCTCTGGCCGTAGGATGTCCGGCCCTAGATGAAGGATTTCCGGCCCCGGCCGTAGGATGTCCGGACCGGCCGTAGGATGTCCGGCCCCGGCCGTAGGATGGTCTCTTATACACATCTAGATGTGTATAAGAGACAGGTCCGGCCCCGGCCGTAGGATGTCCGGCCCCGGCCGTAGGATGTCCGGCCCTAGATGAAGGATTTCCGGCCCCGGCCGTAGGATGTCCGGACCGGCCGTAGGATGTCCGCTCCGGCTCCGGCCGTAGGATGTCCGGCCCTGGCCGTAGGATGTCCGGCTCCGGCCGTAGGATGTCCGGCCCCGGCCGTAGGATGTCCGGCCCTGGCCGTAGGATGTCCGGCCCCGGCCGTAGGATGTCCGGCCCCGGCCGTAGGTGTTAGAGGGAAGGGTTGAGGGTTGGAGGGAAGGGTTGAGGGTTGCGCTAATTTATTAGCAATATTCCCAGTAATTCCCATTCCCAGTAAATTATTGCCCGCCAATTCCCAGCAGGAATTTGCCGCGGGCGCAATCACAGCAACTGTGATTCCCATTCCAGTTTTAATTCCGGATTCCCGGTCTCAACGACGGCTGTCATTCCCAGTCTTGTCTACATTATTTCCTCGTAGCACTCCAAAGTTACCCTAAAAAACTAGTAAATTACAAACTTTACCCTGAACGTCCCATTGTTCTCCGATTCTTTCTAGCGTCAATTGAGTGATCTGGGGTAAAAAATTTACCCTAATGAATTCTCCTCCTACAAAAATTTCAAATAAAATAAGCGTGAAAGTTTGAAAAAAATTTGAAACAAAAATTTACAATAAAACAAGCGTGAAAGTTTGAAAAAAAAAAAGTTGAAAAAAGCGTGAAAATGGAAAAAAGCGTGGTTAATTAGAGAATTTCTTCATAACTCGAATTTTCAGGGTAAATCCGATGCACCAAAGCCTTCATGTTAAATTACTTTTCATCTTTTATATCCAGGCTGAAATTCTGTTAAGTTTTTAATTGCAAAAATTTCATATTTGTTGTAGCGGGAATGAGCTTTTGATGACGCGGCGCCGGCGCCATATGTGATTAAAATCTCAGCGCCAGATTTTTAACGTAATTTGATCGACCAATTAAGTTGACGATGTTTGCGTTCAACCAAGAGCGCATTCATCAAAAGTATTTTTTATTTAAATTTTCGAAGTAAAATGTCGTAAAAAAATTAGTCAAAATTATTTTATTATTGATATTTTCACGAGTAAAATTGTATTAAAAAAGTATTAAAAGAGACGCGGTTGTGACGTAAACGATGCCTGTGGTGTGCAACGAGCCATGATTGGACGAGAGTTTAATATCTTATGCTTTATATCGTATACTTTCGTATTTATATTAAAATATCAATGCAAAAGGTGTAAAATTGGCGTACACTTTTGTGTTTATATTAAAATAGTAATGCGAAAGTTCCAAATAAATCCAGCTGTTCTGTGGCTGACAGGCATTGAAGCGTGAGTAAAACGCTTGTAAAGTTAGAGGAAAAAGCGGGGGTAAAAGGCTTGTAAATCTAGAGGAAAAAGTGAGGGTAAAACGCTTGTAAAGTTACAGAAAAAGCGAGGGTAAAACGCATGTAAAGTTAAAGGGAAAAGCATGGGTAAAACACTGGTAAAATTAGAGGAAAAGCGTGAGTAAAACGCTTGTAAAGTTTGGGGGAAAAGTGAGGGTAAAACGCTTGTAAATTTAGAGGAAAAAGCGAGGGTAAAACGCTTGTAAAGTTAGGGGGAAAAGTGAGGGTAAAACGCTTGTAAAGTTAGGGGGAAAAGTGAGGGTAAAACGCTTGTAAAGTTAGGGGGAAAAGCGTGGGTAAAACGCGTGGAAATTTAGTGAGAAAAGTGTGGGTAAAACGCAGGTAAAATTAGAGGGAAAACGAGGGTAAACGCCTGTTACATTAGAGGGAAAACGAGGGTAAACGCCTGTAACATTAGAGAGAAAAGCGTGGGTAAAACACTGGTAAAGTTAGATTGGATGGCGTAGGTAAAACGCTTGACACTCTACATTGACGTCAAAGAATAAATTAGTAATAACTCATCCACAGTACATGAATTGTACTGAATTGTACTGTACACATTGCATGAATTTAAAATCCACAATTCACGAACTCGTTATTTTCGAGCTAAAATGTGATAACCAACCGGTACGAGCAAAAACATCGCAGAAAACAGGTTGCATCTCTAAATGTAATGTAACGTTATAAAATAGATTCAATTTTTTGCGAAAGCGGATGATCGAATTGTATAATTTGACAATGCGCTAAAAGAATCACGATATATTCGGTTTATTTTCGACGAGTTTGATGTGTTGCTGCGCGACACGCTGTGTTGCTCTACCCACAAAGCCGCCTTACCCCTGCGGTTCAGAACTTCAGTCACCCTCGAGCCGTCGTCGTGGGTGTGTGTCGGTGTGGTGCTCCCTATACCGTGTGTGAGACTATACGAAATACCGTCTTATTACGTATAATGAGATGAAAATAATTTCAATTTGGTGTTTTAGAGGTTCTGTTCATGGGGCTAAACATTCCATTAAAGAATACCGTGTTAGATCTTTTAAAGAAGTTCGTGAATTTGGTCCGGGTTTGTTTCCATTGCTGCGTGACTTGTTCTGTTTGTGACGACGTAAACAATCGGGGCAGCTAGGGGGCCGTGGCTGCTCTGCAATGTTCATCACTAATGTTGGTGTGTGATGAGTAGGTTACAGTACTATCCCTTGAACGAACGATGAACTAATGTTTATAATGATGAACGATATAAAGACATTAAAATATTGGCACTTCTGCAGTTTAGCAGGCACCGAATACAATTTGTTTCGGTTGTCTGTCTAGTGTCTGTTGGCGCGAAATATACCCCAAAAATGTACCCCAAAAACGGCTTTTTGAAAATTCCTGGTTTTCGTCAGGATCGAAAAGTTAATTTTTCAGAAAATAGTTGTATTAATTATTCGTTGTTAAATATTAATAGTTGATTTGTTATGGAATTTTGTCCTCTGCCAGCTTTCATGAACGTTTTGACATGATTGTCGAAAAAATGTAACTCGGATCACTTTTGGTATTTACATGTTATTTCAAAAGCTGCTGCTCTGCATTCCTGGCCGAAGTGCCTGAATATTTATTTAAAATAACTTTTATAATATTTATAATATTTATAATAACTTCTGACTCCCTCATGAAGTTAGGACGTTTCAAATTAAAGGAATATTAGTCTTAGAAAATTGAATTGAGATTGTGAAGAGAAATTAAGTCTGAACCTTTGAACGAATGATGTAGTGATGAACTAATGTTATAACGATGAACGATATATTGCTTCCATTCAAATATTGGCACTTCTGCAGTTTAGAAGGCACTTAATTAAATTTGTTTCGCTTATCTTGATCGTGTTGATTGATTAAATTTGTTATCCCATTTATGATCTGGCAAGACTTCCATAATCAATTGAAAAATGGCTTCTGATGGACGATGGTCTGGGGTTTGCTGATATCACTTCTCTCACTTCCTATATAATCACCAAATCATGGTGTAGTTTCGACTCAATTAATGCAATTATAAATTTATATCGCAATTTTTTCATAATAAATTCACGTCAGCTCATGAAATTGGTGAATGCTTCTCAGGAGTTACAGTTTCGTGCAGATTTTGGTGTCCTGAAAAGCTCGCTTCACTTAATTATTCATAAGCGCTAATAAGGTTCGTAAAGTATATAATAATAATCTAATCAGTGACATTTCCCTTAAGAAAAAAAACCTATATTATTGTTTCTGTGAGAACGCTGTGAATTTCGACGGGGACAAAATTTCTCGAATTGTGCACAAACGCAACCACAAATTTCACGATCCACACGAATATTTACCCTAGAAAAGTGTCCTGTTTGTTCTCGAATTATTCCGAATTTTGCACAAAAGTAAGCGTGAATTTCACGATCCGCGCGAATTTTTACCCTGAAAAGTGTCCTGTTTTTTCCCCGAATATTGCGGAATATCAGGAATAATTCCCTATGCACGCCAGCGCGACAGACAAGACGGACGGTAAAACGGACGGTAAGCTCGAGCAATCCGCGGTGCCGGACGCATGCGTCGCAATCCGCGTAGACGACGACCAAGACGTGGCAACAGGCGACGAGGCAGGTTTGTCAATAATAATTATAATAATAATAATAATAATAATAATAATAGCAGTTTCAGCGTTATTAGGCCATAGGCCTGTCGCCGATTCTTAACATCGCAGAACATTCACAGCATTTTGAGGTCTCAAACTCGCAACTCACTGCTACAATTCTGCTGTGCTTAACCGCCCGGCCTCCTCGTCGATTCTGACCAGAAACTGGCGCACAGAGCTGGGATCGAACCCGCGCCAATAGTGGTACTCTGGGCCTATACTTTCAAAAAAATTAAAGAGATCGTAAGTTCATCAGCCAATCATTGGCGGCCTTTCAAGCAAAATCCACCAATCATAGACAAGAAAATAGAGCGTAAGTACTTACGTTCACTTAGCGAGTTTTGAAAGTATGGCCCCTGGACTGTAACCACTGGGCCACCGTTTTTATATTTTTGTTATACTCAGAGTTATACTATTTTGAGTTATACTGAGTACGG
This sequence comes from Hyalella azteca, assembly GCF_000764305.2. Lineage (NCBI taxonomy): Eukaryota > Metazoa > Arthropoda > Malacostraca > Amphipoda > Hyalellidae > Hyalella > Hyalella azteca. The sequence goes on along the minus strand of NW_025941981.1, from coordinate 750,281 downwards.
TTGTACAGTTATACTGTACTGAGTATACTGCTATATTCAGAGAAACCAGTGAGATTTTGCCCTAATATCTTGACACAGTTAGACTGGAATAAATAACCTATCAGTGGTACTTGCATGAAGTATATTCGGACATCATGACAGCTTAATCTTATTGCATGTCATAAAGATAAATATACATCTAACTTGGAATTTTGCACGCATGCTGTAATATTTTAAATAAAAAATCGAAGCGAGATCAGTCGGGCAGGAATTCCCCTAACCGAGTCTTATATTATACATCACTGTATGAGAGAAATGGGTGCGTCAGGATGACCCACTTGGATGAGTTAACCGCGTCCGAATTTCGGACGCGGTTCTTCTTTGACTCACTTCTTTTCTTTGACTCACACTTCCTTGACTCACTTGCCCCCATTTGTGGGTAATACTGACCTATTTCCGGCCCTTCAAATTTCAAGTATGACTCACTTGTGGCGTCAAGTCGCTCATGACGTCGCCCGTAGCATGGATACGATAGGGAGCATTTGGGCGTCGGAGCGATTTAACGCCACAAGTGAGTCATAAATGAAGTTTGAAGGGCAAGTAAATAGGTCAGCGTGACCCATAAATGGGGCAAGTGAGTCGAAAAAGTGCATCGATTTTTGGACGCTATTGACACATCGATGTGACTCATTTTGTGGATTTTTTTACCCATTTCGCACGCGATTGTCTCAATTTCTCTCAGTATAGCTATATACAAATAATGATAACATATGCCTGTCCAATAGTTCAATGTTGCTGGGCTGTTCCAGCAGGAAGATCTTACACGCCAACTAAATAAATATTTAAAAAACTGCCTCACCAACACATTGGGTGTAAAATTATTTGCAATTTACTTTTTCAATAACCTATTGAAATGTAGGAATTTTTTTCAATATTCATTAAATTTACTAAACTATTTCCATTATTGTAAATTATTGAAGATCCAGGATTGCGCCCTGGCTTGGCAGCGCGACGCTTGCAGTCGCCGGTTATTTTAGGTGAAAAATATACTTGTTTTTTTTTTATATATGTAAGTTATATGTATACATATTAAATATTCAATGAGGCTATATAAATAATTTTAAAAATATTACTTTAAGGAAAGATTTATATATACTTATTAAAATATTACTTTAAGTGAGGATATATAAACAACAGTGGCCTCCCAGCCAGCTAAGGCGGCCACCTTCTTTATCTTTATCTCGCTTAAGATAAAAAATCCTGCAACAGCTTAGGAACCTGGAAAATGGCGTCATTTGTTAAATGTTGTCTATATATCGGATATATCGTCACCTATATCATATTATATCATGTCGTGTTTATATCATTAACTATATCATAATATATTATATCGTGCTTACATCATTATTCTGATTGAATTAAAAAGAATTTATAGAGAATTATAAATAATTCATCAAGTAGAATTTTATAAAATTCAGTGACGATATTACGAATTTAGTAGAATTCACTGAAAATTTGGTGAATTTCTTTAATTTTGTACGCTTTTAAATTCTTGAGAAATTCGGTCTCCATTTGGCTACAAAACTGCAAGACAGAGCAGCAAATTTTTTTAATTTAAATAAAATGCAAGAATTTCGAGGCCCGAAATTACATGACAGTTGACGCGTGACTTGTACACTCAAAAAACTGCTTGAGATTTGTCTAAATATCGATGCAGTTTGTGCTAGGTAAGCCTGACCCGGTTTGACCTGACGATATAGGGCGTATCAGTGCTACGTCCGTTCTATGCTCGTGCTGTGAGTTTCACTATTTGGGCAATTTGACCCATGAATTTTACTGAATTTACTGTCTGACGTCAATAGACGTTCAGTTTCTAATTTATACATACTTTCACTATCAGCATTATCATCCCTTATAACTAGTGCTATCATCACCTACCATTAGAACAATCTTCTATCATTAGGTGATAGCAAAACAAATCAGTACGGTGCAGTGATAAAATGTGGGTCACTAGCCATCTCTTGGATCATGGATGATAGTGCATGTCCCTAGCGGCACTAATGATAGTGCGCAGCAGGAGCAATGATATGGCACATCAACAATAATGATTACAACAAGACATGAATTTACCATGTTTAATTAATATAGAATTCCTAAGGGGTAATCCCCCTGCAAATGTCGCAATTAATTTAACGTAGGCTCTCCTGCAAATTGATTGTTTTCTATGAGATGGATTGCGATTTCCTAAAGAAAACGAACCCATTTGAGCACAAACTTGTTTAAATTCAGTCACCTACTGTTAATCGTATCGTCTGATAATTATTATTAATTAATTCATTAAAGTTCTTGATAATTATCATTAAATTACATGTACTTATAGTATTTCGAAGCAGATCATTTCTTTGTTCACATGCTTTGAAGTTTAAAAATATATATATATTTTTGTTTTTTACATTACTCGAGCGCTTTATGATCTAAAAAACTTATTAGGAAAAAGATTTTCTGCGTTTGTTTCAACCTTCCCTCGAATAATTGAACAAATTATTAGACAAGCGGATTAAATCTACTTAATTATTTTATGAGAAAATACTTTTATTCAATTATTTCTGTGTATATGATATTAAAAAATATTAAAATAAATTTATATATGATCTGCTATTGTTGTAATGCAGCTCGTGGCGCTCCCTCTCTAATCTTCAAACATTTCCCCTCTCTTTTGCCCACTCACACTCCCACTCTCTCCACGAGGATCGATGCGCTCGCTCTCTATTCCCTCTCTCTCTCTCTCTCTCCTTCCCTTCTCTTTCCCCTCCCTCAACTCTCCCCTCTCTTTCCCCTCTTTTTTCCCCTCGCTTCCGAGGCTACGCTCGTCGGCGCACCCCTCTCTTTAGCGTCCCTCTGTCCCTCTGTCCTTCTGTCACTCTGTCCCTCTGTCACTCTGTCCCTCTATGTCTCTGTCCTTCTGTCCCTCTGTCCCTCTGTGTCTCTGTCCCTCTGTCCTCTGTCCCTCTGTCCTTCTGGCCCTCGGTCCCTCTGTCCATCTGTCCCTCTGTCCTTCGATCTGTCCCTCAGTCCTTCTGTCCCTCTGTCCCTCTGTCCTTCTGTCCCTCTGTCCCTCTGTCCCTCTGTCCCTCAGTCCCTCTGTTACTCTGTCCCTCTGTCCCTCTGTTCCTCTGTCCCTCTGTTCCTCTGTCCCTCTGTCCCTCTGTCCCTCTGTACTTTACCCTCTCCTTTACCCTCTCCATTTCCCTCTCCTTTACCCTCTCCTTTACCCTCTCCTTTACCCTCTCCTTTACCCTCTCCTTTACCCTCTCCATTTCCCTCTCCTTTACCCTCTCTTTTACCCTCTCCTTTACCCTCTCCTTTACCCTCTCCATTTCCCTCTCCTTTACCTCTCATTTACCCTCTCTTTTACCCTCTCCTTTACCCTTTCCTTTACCCTCTCCTTTACCTCTCATTTACCCTCTCTTTTACCCTCTAATAACCCAGATACTCGTACATCTTATTATTATTCAAATTATTATTAGTTGAATAATAATTGTTATATAAATTATATTATTCTAATAACCCAGATACTCGTAGATCATTATTAATTAATTATTAAATATAATAATTAATACTCGTACCTTCTTATTTCCCTCAGGTGGGTCAGGGCGCCAGGTGGTGGCAGCGGTGAGCATATAAACAAATGAGCTTTTTTGTTTTTGTACGACAACTTCGCTATAACTCCCTGCATTGATGATGTATTTTTATATATCTTTTATTTATACCTTATTCAGGTATATATTTTATAAAATATTTAAATTTTATTTATAGTTTTATGTATATATTCTATACGTCATTGTGTTATACACTCAAATAAATAAGAGAGAAATTATTCAAAATGGCGATTTTGGATTATTAATAACATAATTTTGGATAATTTATGCTTAAGTTCGTCATTATGACCCAGTGGAGCTGGAATAAGAGGCGTATCTGTGCTACGGGCAGAATGTGTGTCACTATTTAGAGAACATGACTCATTTTTTACTTTGGTTATTTTTAAAGAAAATTCATCTATATTTCGGTCAAGAAAATCATCGAAGTATATATATCATATATATAAGTCGATGAAGAGTGTTATATATAGTAATAAATAGCTATATATTTGTTATTAGTATAAGATAGCAGAATAAGCTTGTTTAAAAACGATTGGATAATGGCCTGAATAAAGTAGGTAATATTGAACAGTAGGTAATATTGAACAGTATGTAATATTGAATGTGTATTATGCATAGATGTTAAGAATGCTAAGAATGCGGCGCAGTTGTTGCGAGACCGTGGGACTGTCTCTTATACACATCTAGATGTGTATAAGAGACAGGAGTGGGAGTGAGAGGAGAGGAGTGGAGTGGGAGTGAGAGGGATGGAGGGAAGTGGGAGTGAGAGGGATGGAGGGGACTGAGAGTGAGAGGGATGAAGGGGAGTGGGAGGGATGGAGGGGGGTGAGAGTGAGAGGGATGGAGTGGAGTGGGAGGGATGGAGGGGAGTGGGAGCGAGAGGGATGGAGTAGGGGGATTCAGGAATGGGAATCGGGAATGATTTATTTCGTCTTGCGCGACCTCGAAAAAATTATTTATGAACTGACACGTGCCGGGAATGGGAATATGATAATAGGCCTCGGGAATTCCACCATAAAAAAGTACTTGGAATGGGAATGTATAAAAATAGGCACGACGTTCACTTGGCGGCGTTCCAAGGCGTTATGGGCGCGCTATAGGCGGCCGCTTATAACGGCGCCTGCTGTAGTGACGATGTGTGAATTTATAAATTTTTAAAATTCACTTTAAAATTTTTTTTATTACGTTAATATATTTTATGGTATTTTTATTTAATAAATAATTTAATTCATATTAAATTATTATTAAAATTCACATTAAATTTTTTCATATTAAGTTAATATATTTTTTGGTATTTTTATTTAATAAATATTTTATTTCATATTAAATTTAAATATATTTATGGAATATATTTCATATTAAAATCAAATCAATTTATATCACATTTTTAGATTTTTTAAATATGTGTTAAAAAATATGAATTTATTTTCTAACATTGTTATTGTTGAGGTTGCAAAAAAGGAAGAAATATGGCCAAAGGAAGGGAAAGTCTAAAAAATAATGATCCCTTGAATATAATTATATTGAAAATTATAATACTATTTTTTCCGAAAATAACATTCCATTGAATACAATTATATTGAAAATTTTATAAAATTATACATTTTTTGCAAGCAAGATCTAAAGCAAAAAGGCTCTTCGATTTTTGAGGTTCAACGAAAATTTTTTTGAACGTCTGAACCGCCGAACCGCCGTTCACGTTCAGCCTGACTGCGTGAACGCTGCGTGATGAACGCCTGCGTGAACGCTGCGTGATGAACGCCTCCGTGAACGCTGCGTGATGAACGCTTGCGTGAACGCTGCGTTGAGGGAAGGGTTGAGGGTTGGAGAGAAGGGTTGAGGGTTAGAGGGAAGGGTTGAGGGTTGGAGGAAAGGGTTGAGGGTTGGAGGGAAGGGTTGAGGGTTAGAGGGAAGGGTTGAGGGTTAGAGGGAAGGGATTGTCTTCCGTGCGGAGCCTCAGCCTGTCCCCTTTAAAGCCCTCTTCATTTTCCCCTCGCTTATTGTATTGGAGGAACTAGTGGTCTTGCCACTAGTTGCTGGTCTTGCCACTAGTTGCTGGTCTTGCCACTAGTTGCTGGGCTTGCCACTAGTTGCTGGTCTTCCCACTAGTTGCTGGTCTTGTATAATCAAGTAGAAAGCAGACTGGGCTCCTGTTTCTACTCTAATCTACTTTATGCTTCTTCAATCTACTTAATTCCACTCCAATGTACTTTAATTTACTTTATTCTACATTAATCTACTTTATTATAGTTTAATTTGTTATATTTTAATTTATTCTACTTTTTTCTTATTTTAATCTACTCTTTATATTTTTTCATTTTGATCTAATCTACTAAACTTTATTCTGTTTTTTTTTTCTACTTTAAAATACTCTATTCTGAATTTTTCTTCTTTATTAAACATTATTCTACTTCATTCTACTCTATTCTAATTCACTCTATTTTTTTCTTTAATACTTTACTTTAATGTACTGTAATCTTGTTCTCTACAATTTGTAGCGAAAGTTAAGTAGCTTTAGCCTCTTTAAAACTTTCGCCACCGAAGAAAATTCGTGTGAAAAAGCATTTTTTCAACCTCTCTTCTTGAGGATATGAAAGTTTTAAGGAGTTTGGCGAGGAAAAACCCCTCCCTTCCCCTCTCTCTCAAGTGGGGAGGGGAGTGGGAATGGACCCCCTTCCTCCCTTCCCTTCTCCCAAATGGAAGGGGAAGTGGGAATGGGGAGGGGGATGAGGGTTTGGAGAATGGGATGGCGAGGGGAAACCCCCCTTCTCCCTTTCCCTTCTCAAGTGGGAATGGGGGGAAGTGGGAATGGGGGATGGGGGTGGGAATCCGCAGTGCAGCATTCCAAATTGCATGAGAATTCCCGTTCCGTTTGATGTGAGCAGCGCAGCTGGAATCGCCGGGGGATATTCCAGATTTGGATTTTTTTCGGGTTTCCCCCGAGGGGTTTGGGAGGAAGAGGATGGGGGTGAACAGCTCCCCCCGTTTGGCGAGAGACGGTTTATACATTCCGGGTTTTTATTTGGAGTTAGTAAAGGCATGCCTCTTCGCTGTGCATGTATAACTTTATAGACATTTCCCTTCAGCCTGTATATTATGCTACCAATAGATTTTATTTCTTATTTAGTTCTATTTACCAATAGAACTTAATACTTAATTAACTTAAAAACTCATTACTGTATGGGAAACTTCCGTGAGAACTCTGTAATGAGTATGAAACTCCCATGAGAACTTTTTAATGCGTGGGAAACTCCCGTGAGAACTCTTTAATGCGTGGGAAATTCCCGTGAGAACTCTTTAATGCGTGAGAAACTCCCGTGAGAACTCTTTAATGCGTGGGAAACTCCCTAAGAGACAGCTTTAATGTGTGGTAAACTCCCGTGAGAACTTATTAATGCGTGGGAAAGTCCCGTGAGAACTCTTTAATGCGTGGGAAACTCCCGTGAGAACTCTTTACTGCGTGAGAAACTCCCGTGTGAACTCTTTAATACGTGGGAAATTCCCGTGAGAACTCTTTACTGCGTGGAAATCTCCCGTGAGGACTCCTTAATGCGTGGGAAACTCCCGTGAGAACTCTTTAATGCGTGGGAAATTCCCGTGAGAACTTTTTAATGCGTGGGGAACTCCCGCGAGAACTCTTTAATGCGTGGGAAACTTTCGCGGAAATTAATTAACGCGTTTTAAACTTGCATGGAAATTTATTACCACCAACAAATTGTGTGGAAATTCAATTAAAATCATTTAAAATTTCCTCATACACTTGATTGTGATGGAAGTTTAACCCTCGCCGCCCGAGGGTTTGGTTAGGTTAGGTTAGGTTCCCTAAACCTAACCTAACCTTACCCTCGCCGCCCGAGGGTTTGAGGGAAGTTCTCGCCTCCGCGGCTGAGATTCTGCCAAGGTTTTAGCTCGCCTGATATGCAAATGACTTCATTATGGTGATGACGAAAATGATCTGAATAGGCCTATGGCTCAGCATGTATTATGTGCCTACACCACCAGCCTAAACCTACACTGCCTGCCTAGACCTACACCGCCAGCCTAGACCTACACTGCCTGCCTAGACCTACACCGCCAGCCTAGACCTACACCGCCAGCCTAGACCTACACCGCCAGCNACTCTCCTGCCCTCTGTATGGCAACACTCACCTGCCCTCTGTATGGCAACACCTGTCTCTTATACACATCTAGATGTGTATAAGAGACAGGACCTACACCGCCAGCCTAGACCTACACCACCAGCCTAGACCTACACCACCAGCCTAGACCTACACCACCAGCCTAGACCTACACTGCCAGCCTAGACCTATATAATTGCCCCAATAAATCCTGTACAGCAAAACAGCGGCCGCCGCCTCGGGATTTATGGTCCGAGATTTGAAGAGATTTTGCTTTATGGCTTCCGGATTTATGGCTCATGAAATATTTACTTAATAATATAGGCCTACCCTGGGGTGATGACGTCACCACCAGTCGTCATCACCACCATGGGCGTGGGAGGGAGGGGGTGTGGGTTAGAGGGAAGGGTTGAGGGTTAGAGGGAAGGGTTGAGGGTTGGTGGGAAGGGTTAAGGGATAGAGGGAAGGTTGAGGGTTGGAGGGAAGGTTGAGGGTTAGAGGGAAGGGTTGAGGGTTAGAGGGAAGGGTTGAGGGTTGGAGGGAAGGGTTGAGGGTTGGAGGGAAGGGTTGAGGGTTGGAGGGAAGGGTTGAGGGTTGGA
>NW_025941981.1:725022-741679 GCF_000764305.2 Hyalella azteca | reverse complement strand
CTACTTACCTCAGGGTCCCCTCTACTTACCTCAGTGCCCCTCTACTTACCTCAGTGTCCCTCTACTTACCTCAGTGTCCCTCTACTTACCTCAGTGTCCCTCTACCTGTCTCTTATACACATCTAGATGTGTATAAGAGACAGGCCTCAGCCTGTCCCCTTTAAAGCCCTCTTCATTTTCCCCTCGCTTATTGTATTGGAGGAACTAGTGGTCTTGCCACTAGTTGCTGGTCTTGCCACTAGTTGCTGGTCTTGCCACTAGTTGCTGGGCTTGCCACTAGTTGCTGGTCTTCCCACTAGTTGCTGGTCTTGCCACTAGTTGCTGGTGTTGCCACTAGTTGCTGGTCTTGCCACTAGGTGCTGGTCTTGCCACTAGTTTCTGGTCTTGCCACTAGTTGCTGGTCTTGCCACTAGATGCTGGTGTTGCCACTAGTTGCTGGTGTTGCCACTAGTTGCTGGTGTTGCCACTAGTTGCTGGTCTTGCCACTAGGTGCTGGTCTTGCCACTAGTTGCTGGTCTTGCCACTAGTTGCTGGTCTTGTCACTAGTTGGTGGTCTTGCCACTAGTTGCTGGTCTCGCCACTAGTTGCTTGTCTTGCCACTAGTTTCTGGTCTTGCCACTAGTTGCTGGTCCTGCCACTAGTTGGAAGTGTTGCCACCTGCCGCTCCATATAGCGGGATCGCCGCTATAAACTCGCCCTCTATGGACTGGCCGGATATATTCCCGCTAGACCGACGACCGGCGCGCTGAATACAGCGAGGGAATAACCGCTAGATTTTGGCCTCTCAATGGCAACACTAATGCGCTATATGGCGAAAGTTCCTCTGAATGGCTACACTATATCGTGCCCTCTGTATGGCAACACTCACCTACCCTCTGTATGGCAACACTCACATGCCCTCTGTATGGCAACACTCACCTGCCCTCTGTATGGCAACACTCACCTGCCCTCTGTATGGCAACACTCTCCTGCCCTCTGTATGGCAACACTCACCTGCCCTCTGTATGGCAACACTCACCCACCCTCTGTATGGCAACACTCACCCACCCTCTGTATGGCAACACTCACCCACCCTCTGTATGGCAACACTCACCCACCCTCTGTATGGCAACACTCACCCACCCTCTGTATGGCAACACTCACCCACCCTCTGTATGGCAACACTCACCCACCCTCTGTATGGCAACACTCACCCACCCTCTGTATGGCAACACTCACCCACCCTCTGTATGGCAACACCTGCCCTCTGTATGGCAACACTCACCCGCCCTCTGTATGGCAACACTCACCCGCCCTCTGTATGGCAACACTCACCCTGGCCACTAGTTACGGCCAGTAGGCCACTAGTTACGGCCAGTAGGCCACTAGTTACGGCCAGTAGGCCACTAGTTACGGCCTGTAGGCCACTAGTTACGGCCACTAGGCCACTAGTTACGGCCAGTAGGCCACTAGTTACCCTCTGGTCTTCCTCGTTGATCGGTGATTGGTCGGAGCAGCTCTGACGTCACACGGAGCTCACCTGTGATTGGCTGCTACCTGGTGACGTCACGTTGTAGCTGCCCTGCCATTGGCTGTCAATATGACGTCATAATGCGTGAACTGCGAGCTCATTGGCTGATTTATTTATGTAAGCAGAGCTGCCATTGGCTGCTCGCGCCTTGAGCTCATCTTAAACGTGCGGTGATTGGTCGATCAGAACTCGAGTGTTGTGATTGGTTCATCGGTCAAGGGACAAATATGAGGTATATTTTTATTATATTTAAATGGAGCAAAACAGCTGCTCCAGCTGCTGCTGCTGCTGCTGCTGCTGCTGCTGCTCCAGCTGTTGCTGCTGCTGCTGCTGCTCCAGCTGCTGCTGATGCTGCTGCTGCTGCTGTTTATCAGTCATTTTATTTATCATTTATTTATCATTTATTATTAATTTATTTATTTATCATTTATTAATTCATCTCAATTAACATCAATTATACCTCTAATCATCACATCATTATTAATAATTATTATTAATTATTAATTATATTAATAAATAATTAATCTATTAATTAGCCCCACATGCCTGCTACAACGTTTATCATTTATCTTTCTATGTTATCAGTAGAAATCATTCAATTGTTTTTAATTTTTAATTTAAGATCAATAATAATTAAACAATAATTAAAATAATTGTTTAATTTAAGATCAATTATTATTTGCTTAATTACACGGAGATTGTCGCCTGGGTATATGTTTTATCATAATTAAATAGTGTATTAATTAGAGCTATTCACCATTACTTTAATTATATGCACGCATTGACCATATGCACGGCTAGTATGCTCATTTTACAGCAATATTTATACAGAATATACAGCAAATCACAATTATATATTGGCACAAGCATCATGGCGGCGCTCCTACTTAGCCTATTTCCCCTCTACTTACCTCAGTGCCCCTCTACTTACCTCAGTGTCCCTCTACTTACCTCAGTGTCCCTCTACTTACCTTAGTGTCCCTCTACTTACCTCAGGGTCCCCTCTACTTACCTCAGTGCCCCTCTACTTACCTCAGTGTCCCTCTACTTACCTCAGTGTCCCTCTACTTACCTCAGTGTCCCTCTACTTACCTCAGTGTCCCTCTACTTTTCCCATGTCCCGATAAACGTTATATTATATATATAAATATATATATTTTCTTATTTCAGTATAATTAAAAAAAATTCAGTCAAATTTTACATATTTTATTAGTTTACGCCATTTTGCCTTACATCGATCCTAGTTTCTCAAATATAACTACGGTATCTTCAAGTTTATTTTTATTTCCATTTTTCATGCAAAATTTTTCATATATTTTATAATTTTCAAGCGTTTCAATTACACTTGTTTATGCAACTATTACCATTGTGTTGTCTAGTTACCGTAGTTACTGTTACTATTGCTTGAACTCGCCCAGTTACCTACGTCATGTCACTTAGTTACGCTGGTAATGTTACCCGATTAATGACTAAAGTAATATCACCCAATTNCCAATTACACCAGTAATATCACCCAATTATCATAGTAATGTCTCCCAATTACCACACTAATGTCACTCAATTATTACAGTAATATCACGCAATTTCCATAATAATGTCACCCAATTACCATAGTAATATCACCCAATTACCATAGTAATGCCACCCAATTACCATAGTAATATCACCCAATTACCATAGTAATATCACCCAATTACCATAGTAATATCACCCAATTACCATTGTAATATCACCCAATTACCATTGTAATATCACCCAATTACCATTGTAATATCACCCAATTACCATTGTAATATCACCCAATTCCCTGGTATCGCAAGTAACGCTTCGTATTAACCATATGTCGCCCTGAGTTCTCTCATATGCGGGCTGCTGCTGCGCTTGTTGATGTTCTTGTGTTCTGCTGAGAACATCGCACGACGCTAATGCTGTTCTTGTTCTCTTGCAGAGCGCTTCTAAACACCACCATTACCGACAACCATTACCATTAACAGCCACTACCATTGTCGACAACAACTACTACCATTACCGACAACAGCCACTACCATTACCGACAACATCCACTACCGTTACCGACAACAACACTAAATATAAATACAACCTACAAGTTTATGTAATAACGTACAAACTACAGTTTCACGTGTAGAAATAACGTGGTCAACACCATTTTCAAGCAATGCACTACCAACTAAAGTTTTATGCACTTAAACCACAAACAAGTCACCAGTTTAACCAGCTTCCAACTCAAAAAGTTTGCCAGCACTAAAACCAACACAGAACAAAGAAGTACAAAACAAACCCGAAATCACATTAACGTTTGAATTTAGAACGTCATTTGTGTGCCAAAATTCGTTAATCAAACACCAATTGGTTTATATGCTCTACACTTTTATATTTTGATTAATTAAAATATTTGCCTTCTATTAAAATTTACCCTATATACCCTATACCCACTCTGCAAAACTACCCCAAATCCTACATAATTCCTGCCTTTTCCTCCAAATTTTTCCCCAAAATTTTCATTTCATATTTTCACGGGAAATTTCTAGCTTCTCACTGCGACGTTTTTATCCTAAGACGCACTGAGCACCTAACTGCTACTTAACCTTGCAACTGCACCGCTTCTTAACCTTGCTGGCTTAACGAGGGAACAACCTCTTAACGAGGGAACAACCTGCTATAAAAACCCATCCCACATTATTACTTAAAATTGGCATTATATATTGTATTTAAATCGTCGAGTCTGGGTAAAGACCACTATTTTTACCCTGGAATCTGAGGTAATAATCTCTATTTTATTAATAAATTTAGGGCAAAATTACTATTTTTGTCTCTCACGACTTTAGTGGACTACAGGCAATATTTTTTATACTGCAGTTACTGATCAGGGAAAGATTTACACATATGGTAAATTCCTATTTTTCAAACATTTACTAGAAAGTTGGATCCAAATAATTATTATTATATATTTAGGGATTGCTATAAGCAATCTGGTGAATTTCTATATCCTTAATGAGAAATATTATTGCCAGATTTTTTATTTGTTTAAATCTTAGGGTAACTTCTGCATAATTCACATTAACTAAATATATATTCATCAGGGATAAGTAAGTTATAGCATAAAAGTATTAGGGTAAATATAAAGTTGATTCAAGGAAAAATTCATGCTAAGTTTAGAAAATATGTACTCACGATAGTACAAACCTAAGGAGGCATTTTAACTATTCAAAATCTAGTTAAGACTGTTGTTGTCGGACCATCATAGGTATAACATATTTACAGATAATTATACAGCCATAGGCTATTACCTACATACCGTAGACTGTTTAGTTATCGTTTGCTTATGAGATAACAATCCAAAAAATGACTATAAATTATATCGGTTGCTGGGAAATTTTACGATAAGAAAGATTTTAACAAAAAATCGAAAAATACAGCCATCTTAATCTGATATCGGGTCAAAATTCTTCACATAATTGTAGGGATCACATTTTACATCATCGTATCGTACCCAGTACGGTAACTGTTACCGTGTCTGACATAGGTAACGTTTAGGTGACCTAACATAGGAAACGTTTAGGTGACCTAACATAGGTAACGTTTAGGTGACCTAAAACGTCGAACCTACACAACCTAAAAGGCAGCACCAACATAATATCTGACGTCATAGCCACACTAGTTCTCACTCTGACCTACATAATCACACTCACCTAGCCTCTCAACCGGCATTTTACCAATCTCAAATCAACTTAACCCCACCACCACTAGTGCTTCGCCTCTGAGCACTAATCTAGTGCCCGCCCCTTGCCCCACCAGCATTATTGACACCTCCCCAACCCCACCAGCACTAGTGCCACACCTCCCCAACCCCACCTCTACACTAGTGTAACATCTATCCAAATCCACCAGCACCAGTAACACCTCCGCCAGCCCCACATGCACTAGTTCCACACTTGTGCCACCAGCACTAGTGCCACGCAGCCACTAGTGTCACCCCCAACAATGACATTGGATGAGAGCAAAGACTCGGCCACGTCACCCATCATGACTCAGCAGACACCCGCCGACCCCGAGGGTTTCTCCTTCAAGAAAACAGGAGCCCGCATGTACAAAGCAGGTGGGGGATGTGGTTTTTATCGTGTAATTGTGGTACATTTGGTACCTTACATTGTAACATGTGAAGCAGGCAGGGGAATATGGTTTTTATCGTGTAATTATGGTACATTTGGTACCTTACATTGTTACATGTACAAAGCAGATGAGGGATGTCGTTTTTATCGTGTAATTATGGTACATTTGGTACTTTACATTGAAACATGTAAAGCAGGCAAGGGATGTGGTTTTTATCGTGTAATTATGGTACATTTGGTACCTTGTGTACATTGTAACATGTAAAGCAGGTAGGGGATATGGTTTTTATCGTGTAATTATGGTACATTTGGTACCTTGTGTACATTGTAACATGTACAGTTAGTTGGTGGGAGGATATGGTGCTTGTGGGGATACGTGTAATACATATGTAAAGTAGGTGGGGAATATGGTTTTTACCCTGTAATTATGGTACATTTGGTGCCATGTGTGCATTGTAGCATGTAAAGCAGGAGGGAGGGTATGGTACTTGTGGTATATGTTATACGTTGGATCATGTGCAGCAGGTAGGGGGATATGGTGCTTTGGTACACCCTTTACATTGTATTTAGTCTAACGTGGTCGGATATGATATATCTAATATATGTACCTATGTGGTACAGGGTTCCACAGGGAAGTATGTATGGTTTGGATGGCACCCTCGCGCGTGGCAAAAATAATTCTGGGAGATCAGGAGCGTAGTTATCAACATACTAGGGTACGCCATAGTCATTGTATATCTATAACGCTGGATTGATATGTATAGTATCGGGTGATATGTGTAGTATCGTATGTCTAGTGCTTGATATGAGTGCTTGATATATATAGTGCCGGGTTATATGTGTAGTATCGAATGATATGTGTTGTGTTGTATCTCTAACGTGGGAGTGTGTAACATGTGTAGAATTTGTAACCATGTATACCTGACCTGGGAATGTGAGATAGACGTAGTGTAGGATACATTGTATTATTTCATTGCCAGACAGTGTGTATCTCGTTTGTGTATTGATAAATTAATTTGAGGGACCAAAATATTCGGTTCAGAAAAACGCGATTTATATGTAGTCAATCTTATCATTTTATACGTCATGACGCATATATACGTCATGTATATATACGTCATGTAGACTAATACCCGCGGAGATATGTCGACTTTGCGGACCCATGTCTAGGGGCAGGCTGGGTTGATGAGATTATATTGATTATCAAATTTTATATGTGTAGTAAGTGAGTGATTTGGTTGCGTGAGATTATGATGGGCCAGATTAGGTTAAGTGAGATTTGGTTGCGTGAGATTATGATGGGCCAGATTAGGTTAAGTGAGATTTGGTTGTGTGAGATTATTTTTAGCCAGATTAAGTAAAATGAGATTTAGCCGTGCGAAATTAGGTTGGTCAGGTTCTAAGTTTAGTTGGACTAGTTCCAGGGTAACTAGCCTCTAGTTTCCAACATGCGCCCTAATCAACCCAAGAGAATAAAATGATGAGAATTAATTCGTGTAATAAGCAACTGAATTGTTCAGAGTGGATTTGAAGCTGAAAATATTATATCTGTTTTAAGCGCTGAATGATGGTTAACAATAGATTTATAGATGTTTAGCGACTACCATTCGAGCAGTGACTTGCGGGGCCGAAACAGAGCTA
Source organism: Hyalella azteca (assembly GCF_000764305.2). NCBI lineage: Eukaryota > Metazoa > Arthropoda > Malacostraca > Amphipoda > Hyalellidae > Hyalella > Hyalella azteca. The sequence continues at coordinate 734,398 of NW_025941981.1, read as the reverse complement.
GCTGTTGAAGTTTAGCGTTGTCAATAATATGCACCGTATAGTATAGCATTAATCATTCAACGTCCAACTATTATATCACTAAATTATATTATATTATATTAAATTATATTATATTATATTATATTATATTATATTATATTATATTATATTATATTATATCNTCAAAACTCGCTAAGTGAACGTAAGTACTTACGCTCTATTTTCTTGTCTATGATTGGTGGATTTTGCTTGAAAGGCCGTCAATGATTGGCTGATGAACTTACGATCTCTTAACTTTTTTTGAAAATATAGGCCCAAATTTTGACGCGGTTACACAAAACATGAGCAGAGAGCGGACGTATCACTGATACGCACTATTGCCGGGCCAAACTGAGTCAGGATGACCCACTTAGGGGCAAAAAGTGCATGGATATTTGGACAATGACCCTTTGATATTTCTTAGTGTGGTGTCGCTTAGTGCTCACCTTTTTTAAAATATTTTTTAATCGGTGGGAAAATGCAAGTATATGTTATAAATAAAAATAATATATATACATATATTATATAAACATATATACATATTGCAAAAATGTATATACTTATTATATAAATAAGAATACATATATTATAAAAAAAAAATATATTTACTTATATAAAAGTATATACAATGAAGTAAATATCACTTAGATATTTAGATATCACGATAGCATTTAGCTGTCCCATGAAGAAATTTTCCACGAATTGGAAAATTTCAAAAGGTTTGGCTATATTAATCGTTTTTGTCATACGAAGAAATACGGCAATATGGAATATCTTTGTTGAATGAAATGAAATTCCCATGAAGAAATTTTCCGCGTCTGGTGTATTAACAGAGCCTTTAATGAGGGATGAAGGGGGGCCCTGTATCCTTCAACGAAACGAACCCTTCTCACTCCCTGCTAATTTAACCACCTTTACCCTCTTGCTACTTCTTTACCCTCTCAATCTCTACGTCCCCCCCAACCCGTACACCCTTCCTTAACCCCAACACAACCCTAACCCTCCAACCCCAACACCTCTAGCTAACACCAACACCCCCATCCCCAAATAATTACTCAACACCCCCATTCACAAACCCTTCATGTCATACACCCCTCCCCTACCCCCGGTAAAGCCCCTAACCCCTTCAAACCCCCCAACACCCCACCCCCTTGCCGCGAAGGGGTTGATGTCAACCTCTCACACCCAACGGGGGTTGCAGGGTTGGAACTTGGCGTCCGGGGTTGCCTTTATCTCAGGTCAACTTCACTCCGCCTCCCTTCATCCCCCTCATTCGGGGTCATCATCCCCCTCCCCTCACGAGCTTATTCCTCTCAGCACCCTTCATCCCTCAAAAAAACCTTCATCCCTCACAAAACCCCTCACGCCTCACAAAACCACTCATCCCTCACAAAACCCTTCATCATCACAAAAACCTTCACCCCTCACAAAACTCCCTCACCCCTAACAAAACCACTCATCTCCCTCTCACACACCGTTACACTCCATACAAAACACGCGTTATACGCCAGTTATACTTTCACCTAACTAGCGTGGTGTATATGTAGCCATTGCTTATAAGTTTGAATATAAACTTATATATTTGTATATTATATATATATATAGCTGAATTACACACAGGGGTTAGACAAAATAAGAGAAACACCGGAGAAATGAAAAAAATATATTTTACATATTTTTTTAATGTTTTAAATATTTTACAAAATATTTTACTCTAAACGTTTTGAATCATTTGCAATGAAATCAGAGGTTTTCTAATTGCAGCTCTTCCATAGAATCCAGATCTGTTCAGCTCTCGGCGGACAGTCTTTTTGGAGACTGGATTCTGTAGGTGTCCATTGAGGTCTGCGGTAATTTTAACTGCTGTGGTCTATCAATTGTCCCTCACAATTCGATTTAGGTACCGACGGTCTCTCTCAGGCAAATTCAACTTTCCGCCAGACCTGTGCTTTGCTGCGAACGTTTTTTCTTCTCTTTCAAGAGCAGTCATTACTTTTGAGACAGTACCGCTTGAAACTTCAAGCCTTCGGGAAGTTTCTGTCACACTAGCACCTACCATACGGGCACCAACAATTTGCCCCTTTGAAAGTCAGAGGTTTATCATATATAGGTGATAGGTTAGGTTATAGACACAAAAATTGACTAAAAAATCTGTGCAAGGATGAAATATCGAATAGCAACAACAATAAACAATAAAACACGAAATTGTATCACGTTTTCATTGATTAACACGTTGACTCCGAAGTGGTACATATGCGTACCACGAAATGTATTTCTCCAGAACGTAGTGGTTCATAATTCAGATTGCCTAAAATCGGCCAAATCCGAGAAAAAAAGCGAAAAAGGCCGATAACTCAATATATACTAGTTTATTTGTAGGTTCGCTATAAAAATTCCATTTTTTCTATTTGTAATATTTAAAATTTAATTAGGAAGTACCCCTATCATAAATTTTAGCCAGCCAACGCAATTGAGAAAAACTAAATCACGGAATTTGTCCGGAAAAAATGACCGTCTGGCAACCCTGTTTAAAAACAGTGCAAAAATGAAATAATAGTACAATCGGAGTCAAAGTGTTAAAACATATGAAAAAATTACGATAGCCGAATGTCTGACGTTTCCCTTATTTTGGCCAACCCCTGCCTTGCATATAGCCTTGATTTAGATTTTTAATGCTAGAGCCTAAATTTTAGCGGCTCTAGAGGTGGCGAGATTTACGAGCGAAACTTTACGATAAATTTAGCAATTATTCGTGCCATAAATCTTCGTTGACACCACACACTTGCATCAGAATGTTTCATCCACTACAATATAAATCTCCACTCTAGTGAACGATGTCATGTGACACGATAATTAATGTATACTTTTCCGTACGTGACATTCGCCAAGACGATACACTGAGAAAAATGTCTAATTATTTTAATCCGGATAAAATGTCCGAGAATCTTGATGAGAATCGTATTTTTATACAAGTTTTCCTACAACGAATAAAAAAGATAAGGCAAATCATATAACGTATATTTTTAATTCAATTTTGATTAAGTAGGTACGGTAAAATAGCTATATAAACGTATGATAATTTATCTAAATAATAATAAACTAGATACAATTTAAACAAACTTTATAAGGGCAGGTAAATACAAAGTGAATACAGTGCATTAGAGATAGCGATAACTCTTAGCAGTTATTAACGGTGAAGTAGGAAGGGCGGGGGGCGGGGAAGTTAGGGTTTAAAGTGCCGTGAACCCCCACGGGATGGGGGGCTGTGGGGGTGAGTTCTGCGCAGAGCAGGGGCAGGGCAGGGGCACGGCAGGTTAGGGGCAGGGGTAGGGTAGTGATTAGAGAGGGGGGAATGAGAGGAAGAGGATCAGTGATGATGTTGAAGAGAGTGGGGAATTGAAGAGAGTTGATTTTAGAGTGGGATTCATAGAGGATTTGAAAAGTTGTTTCTATAGAATGGAATTTATGATGTGGAAACTATAGAGTGGAGTTTATTGAGTGTGATTAAAAGTTGAAGAGAGTGGGGAATTGAAGAGAGTTAATTTTAGAGTGGGGTTTACAGTGGGGGGTTTATAGAATGGGATATAATAAGTGGGTTTTATAGAATGGAATTTATAGAGTGGGAACAATAGTGTAGGTTTTTATAGAGTGAGATAAAAGAGTGGGATTCATAGAGTGGGATTCATAGAGTTGGATTTATAGAGCGGGATTTGTAAAGTAGGATTCAGCGAGTGAAATTTATAGAATGGGATTTATAGAGTGGATTTGAAGAGTGGGATTCATAGAAAGGAAACTTTAGGTGATAAATTCAAGAGATGAAATGAAGTTAAAATTAGAGTGGGAGTGGGTGGTGAGATAACAGATGGGGAGATAACAGATGGGAAGATCACAGATGGGGAGATAACAGATGGGAGATAACAGATGGGGAGATAGCAGAATGGGAGATAACAGATGAGGGGATAACAGATGAGGGGATAACAGATGAGGGGATAACAGATGAGGGGATAACAGATGAGGGGATAACAGATGGAGAGATAACAGTTGGGGGGATAACAGATGGGGAGATAACAGATGGGGAGATAACAGATGGGGAGATAACAGATGGGGAGCTGTCTCTTATACACATCTAGATGTGTATAAGAGACAGCTCCCCATCTGTTATCTTCCCATCTGTTATCTCCCCATCTGTTATCTCTCCATCTGTTATCCTGTCTCTTATACACATCTAGATGTGTATAAGAGACAGATAACAGATGGGGAGATAACAGATGGGGAGATAACAGATGGGGAGATAACAGATGGGGAGATAACAGCTGGGGAGATAACACATGGGGAGATAACAGATAGGGAGATGACAGATGGGGAGATAACAGATGGGGAGATAACACATGGGGAGATAACGGATGGGGAGATAACAGATAGGGAGATAACAGATGGGGAGATAACAGATGGGGAGATAACAGATAGGGAGATAACAGATAGGGAGATAACAGATGGGGAGATAACAGCTGGGGAGATAACACATGGGGAGATAACATATTCTGTGTGATGGTGCAGTGTCTGTGTGTTGGTGCGGTTTAAAATCATAGTCTGCGGAATTCGTTCGTAAAATTTAAGTACCATTTTCGTAAATGAAGTCTACGGAATTTGCTCCTGAGATTTAAGTACATTTTTTGGCCGCTGAAGTCTACGGAGTTTGCCTTCAATGTATTTTGAGATTTAAGTACGAATGCTTGAGATTTAAGTACCTTTTCGGGCAATGAAGTCTATTGAGTTTGCTCCTGAGATTTAAGTACATTTTTGGTCACTGAAGTCTACGGAATTTTCTCGTGAAATTCGAGTATTTTTTTTTGATCACTGAAGTCTACGGGATTATCTCATGAGATTTAAGTACCTTTTTCATCCCAGAAGTCTACGGAGTTTGCTCCTGAGATTAATCTATCTCACGAAAAGAAAAGTGAGCGGACTTCGCTTCTACCGAATTAATCTCATAGAGTTTCGTTACAGCCCCCAAGTTCTGTTGCCAGTTCTGTATTGGTCGTAAGTTTGTGGCTGCGGACAATTGGCAAGTTCTAACCCAGCGTTGGAGTTGGTCCAACTCGCGAGTCTTGGCTTGTCGTCTATTTCATTTTGTTTGTTATTTCTGAAATACTTTTTTCGTGCGGTGGTATTTAAGTCAATAATGAATCCCCTAATACCAATTGAATCCCTATTATTAAAATTGAAATTAATATATAATCAAAATACTTAATGAATATGGCAATGAAGTAACAGATGGGGAGATTCTGCCTCGATACTGGTCCTGATGTAATTTACTAAATTATATAAGTTTTTTGATTTGATAGTAATTTTAATTTTGATATTAGCTATTCAATTTTAAATCGTTGAAATTATTTTCCTGGCAGCAGCAGGCCCTTGCACGGTGTTGCCGACGCGCGCTCCTCTACTTAAATGTTCTGAGCCCCCAATTAATGGGGAATTAAATGGCTATTGAGAGCGGGAAGAGGGAGGGGGGAGAGGGGAGGAGGTCAAGGTCCGACATCTCGCCGGTGCTTTAACGAGTCGTTACGACGCTCCTGGGTGGTCGGGGGTGGGATATGGGGTGTATGGAAGGGGAGGTGTTGGGGCTGGAGATGGGGAGATGACGGATGGGGTTTAGGGTGTTGTGGATGATGGGGGGCCGGTTTAGATGGTGTTGTGTTGGTATAAAAGTTGAGTTTTTATGGTGTTGACTGAAATCACGATTAAGTACGTATTCCCTGCACATAATATCTGGGTTATGGACGAAACTGGAACGAAGATTTTCTGGTCAAGTAAATATATTTTTATATTTACTATATTTACTGAATATAGTAAAATATAAATATATTTTTATATTTTTATATTTACTTGATGTATATATTTTATGTGGCAGGGGTGGGCAGATAGGGGTTTTAAGGCAGGGGTGGGTGATACACCCAGAAAAATTAGCGAGACTTTGTCCAAATATCGATGCACATGTAACCCTTGTGTGGTAAAAGGACGCATCAGTGCTACGCGCCGAAGTGCCTCACTATTTGGACAACATGACACGTAAATATTTTTGAGTGTTGGTATGTGGAGGTGGTAGCTATGAAGGTGCAAATAAGTGAGTCAAGTTGTCCAAGTCTTGCCTTGATTCACATTCTGCACGTAGCACTGATACGGTCTTGTGCCACAAGCAAACTTTTGTGGGTCAGAACTTTTGTGGGTCACCCACTTTTGAGCAAACTTTTGGGGGTGACCCACTTTTGTGGGTCAGAATGACCCACAAAAGGCAAAAATGTACGTTGATATTTGCACAGAGTTACGCTCTTTGCTCTTCGTGTTGGTGAAGTAGGATGATGGTGGCCGGGGGTGAGTGTTTATGGGTGATGGGTGTCCGGGGGGTGTGAGGGGGTTGAATAAGAGGGTGAAGGCTGTGAAGGGGCAGGGAAGGGATTGGGAAAGGGGGGAAGGGTGGCTGTAAAAGGGGTATATGGGCGGGGTATTTTGGGACTGTGGAGGTCAAATGGGGTGTGGTAGTGGGAGGGAGTGGGGGTCAAAACTTCCAGGAAAAGTGATTCTGGATCGCAGCCCAGCGCCAGCTGGGCTGCTGGACTTTGTGTGTTGGATTAACCAGCCTTTAACCTGTCTAAATAAAATACAAAATATGGAATATCAACACATAATATATATATAGAGCAAATCAATATAATATAATTTATATTATATTGATATATAATCTTGATATAATATATTATATAATATATGTGTATAAATAGCATATGTATTGATATTATATATACATATATAATATCAATATATATGTATACAACAGATCAATATATATCACGCATCAATATATATAATATATAAATATATATATAACACATTACTATATAAATATTAAAATATGTATATAGCAGTAACAATAAACACTCCCCCCGCCCCCCTAGCGGGATTGCCCCCCAACTCGAGGTTTTATTTCTGGCGTTGCCATAACTCAGAGGTTTCCTCGACCGTCAGAATTTGCCGACATTTGGCGGTTTTGCCGCCAAATGTGAGCGTCGGAGCTGCAAATGCTCTTTGGAATGACGGTGTTGCCATATGAACTGGAGTGTTGCCATAGGGAGAGGTTTTACGATATTAAACGTTGTTGCCATACGAAGAAATGCTGCCATATGGAATGTCTTTGTTAAATGGAACAGCGTTGCCATATGGACTGAAGTGTTGCCATATGGACTGGAATCTGGAGGGTTGTCATATAGACTGAAGTGTTGCCATATGGACTGAATTGTTGCCATATGGACTGAAGTGTTGCCATATGGACTGGAGTGTTGCCATATGGACTGAAGTGTTGCCATATGGACTGAAGTGTTGCCATATGGAGTGAAGTGTTGCCATATGGACTGAAGTGTTGCCATATGGACTGAAGTTTTGCCGTATGTACTGAAGTGTTGCCATATGGAGTGAAGTGTTGCCGTATGTACTGAAGTGTTGCCATATGTACTGAAGTGTTGCCATATGTACTGAAGTGTTGCCATATGTACTAAAGTGTTTCCATATGTAACGAAGTGTTGCCATATGGTGTTGCCATATGGTGTTGCCATATGGAGTGAAGTGTTGCCATATGGTGTTGCCATATGGTGTTGCCAAATGGTGTTGCCTTATGGCTTCATTACTTAGAGTGCTTCCCAGTTCCCAGTACCGCTGCGTTCCCTCCCATATACCAAAGAACCTTTGCTGTTCCACGTTCCAATCCCCTTCCTCCCTCACCCCTTCTTCCCCGTTACAATTTACACCCAATGTACCCCCATTCCCAGCCGTCTAAGTACCCTATTCCATGTACCCTTTCAACGACTGACATAACCCCCTTTCCCCACTTCCCTACACCTTTCCCCAGTACCCACGGTCAAACCCCCCACCTCTTCCCAATGCCCCCCACCTCTTTTCGTAATGCCCTTCCCCCTCCCCTTTCCCAGTACCCCCTTCCTCCCCCACCTTCCCCCTTTTCCCAGATCCATCCCTCCTTTCCCCAGTACCCACACCCACCCCCTTTTACCAGTCCCCCCCCCTCTTTTCCCAATGCCCCTCCTTTCCCAGTGCACCCTTCCCCCCCCCCTGTCCCATGTACGTCAGCGTCACAAAGTTTCGCACTCTTCGCTCATCTCACAAAGTTTCGACTCATAAACTTCTCTCATTGTATCGTTCACGCATTCGCGTTCAATTCATTCCTTACGAGTGCCTGCGTGTCATAAAACTTCGTTCAAAGCCTCAAAGATTTCATATTTCTTCGTTTGTATTTATAAGTCATCCCTCCATTTACCGTCGTTCTTATTGGTATTTCCTGTATCGGAAACTGATAACATTATCGCCAATAACGTAAGTGATTTTTTTATCTTATTTGTTGTTATTGTTGTTGCTCCTAAAGAAATTGACTTGTCGTCGCAACCCTTTTACTTGTTGTTGTAACTCCACACCTTTTCGTTCACCTCTAGCGTCCCAAGTTTTTTGAGATGAAGTGGTTGTTTTTCTTTTGGCTTCAGATGAAATTCCAGAATGTTTCGCTCACTTTTCAGAAAGCTCGAGAATTTCTTAAAGGAATTTTTTGTCCAAAATTCGAGGTTGGCCACACAAGAAGTTTGTGTTTAGCTGCGACAGTTGAACGGAGCTGAGGAATGCGCGACGCTTTTTTGTCCTCAATTCCATGGCTTGACGGAGGACGGAGTTGAAAAATTTATACTTTTAAACCTAGGGATTAGAAACATATCCCTCAAAATCATTTGGAATTGAATTAACGTAAACACTATTTAATAGTAATGAATGCGAAATCCAATACTCGCTATATTCTTATAGATCAAAATTCTCCTATTGTTTGAACGAACAATAGCAATAATTTTAATTATATAAACAAATTCCTCGAAATTATTCGTCATTTATTTACTCTAAAATGTGTTAAACTTAAATGTGTTAAGAAGCAACGTTGTTTCAAATCAATACACACGTTATCCTACGTTGCTAAACGTTCTCTCTGATCCTACGGTCGTTAGGGATCTACCAGGCGCAGGCAAGTGTTAATCAATAGTCAAATTCACAGTCACCCCTGAAATGTCATAGAAAACGGTGGCTTGGAAAAGTATCAAAGAAAACGATGACTTTGAGGAGAAACTGCTTTATATTGGCGGGCCAGGCTGCCCATTGTGATGATAAGATGATGCATGTAATGATGACACTTGGTGATGATGCTTGTAATGATGACACTTGGTGATGATGCTTGTAGTGATGACACTTGGTGATGATGCTTGTAATGATGACACTTGGTGATGATGCATGTAATGATGACACTTGGTGATGATGC